>NC_133123.1:191242820-191542820 GCF_033568475.1 Henckelia pumila | reverse complement strand
TTGATTAGACGATCTAGAGATTGTAGTTGAGTGACCTGGTTGGAGATTTTATACCTTGTCAAATAAACTCTCTATAATGTTCTGGAGTCTAGAGGATTAAAATATGCCTCGTCCACCTCGAGAGGGGAGTTCGGTGTGATTGTTGGATATTTTAACCTCGGGATCCCAAACCGAAGAAAGAAAGAAAGAAGAATTCCATTTGATTATCTGAGTCTGATAATCCAGAAGTTTTAAAGACATGCATATCATTTTAATTCAGTACTTGGATTAATTACTTGAATTCTATCTTGATGTGATAGATATATGGAAGTTGATACATGTCATGACTTGATATGTTTACGTGATTTATATCTGAAGTTGATATATGACTTGGATTGATGCATGTATTTATTTATATGTTTAATTGATATGCATGATAGTCTCTTTTACTGGGAATTATATTCTCACCGGATTATCCGGCTGTTGTCTTTGTTTGTATGTGTACTTGGCAACAGGTGGGGCAGGATCGAGTCAGAGATGACAGGGATGGAATGTGGATGAAGAATAGAAGTGAGACTTCGAGTTAGAATCGGAATGCATGTCAATCTAGTTTATGTTTTGAAATCATGTTAGAATTCGAATGAGTTGTATTTGATTTTGAATTATTGAATATTAGAACCGTTTTCAATTGATGATTATTGATTATCGAAGATAGTTTATTGATTGCATGTTACTAGATTCGGAATTAAGCAGGATAGAATGATGAAGTATGATATTGATTATGGATTAATGCATGATGTTTGAGTTATGCATGTTGAATGATTTTGGATTGGAGTTTGAAGCATTACCCTGTTCTGTAATTTTCTGGGCAGGGGGGGTGCGCTCGATCCTGTCTTTTTGCCGGATCGAGTGCGGCCCCTATTTATTTTGAGGCAGTAGACTCTGCTTAATGGTGCGCTCGATCCTGGCTTTTTGTCGAATCGAGCGCGGCACTTTTATTTTTCTCGGCAGAGAGTTTAGGAATATAGTGCGCTCGATCCTGGAATTTTATAGGATCGAGCGCAGCACTGTTCACTTTTAAAAAAAATTTATTCCTTTTCCTTTGGCTTTTGATTATTGACGTTTAATTATTGTTTATCCCGAGATTAGATGATTAGAACCGAGGTCTCACATATCTTGAATCTCTTGGGATTCTCTTTTCTCAAAAATTTTCTTCCCTTTTTCAGTTGATCTTTGCTCATCTTTCTTTGGTTTTGGACACTCTGCTATGAATTGTCCAATCTTTGCACAGTTGAAGCAAGTTCTTGCCTCATCTGCTGATTATTTCTTCTGGAAGTTTCTTCTATATGATCCTTCTTGATTCTTTCTCATAAACTTCCCAAAAGTCTTTACAAATATTGACATAGCATCACTACTTATCTGTTCAGCTTTTTTTTCAGTTGAAACTGGAGATTGCACTTTGACTACTGCTAGAGCTTTTGTCAGTTGGGATGTAGACTGATCCTCTTCTCTATTCTTCAACTCAAACTCATAAGCTTTGAGGTCAGCAAATAGATCATGGAATTCAAGTTTATTCAGGTCTTTTGACTCTCTCATAGCAAGAGTTTTCACATCCCATTCTTTAGGATGACTTTGAATAACTTTAAGTATGATATCTCGATTTGGGTAAGTCTTTCCCAAAGCATTCAGTTCGATCACAATACTACTAACTCTTACATCAAATTCTGTCATGGATTTTCCTGGCTTCATTTTGATGTTGTCAAATTTTTTTTTTCCACGGATAACTTATTCTCTTTTGTCTGTTCACTTCCTTCACAAAGTTGAATAAGTTTTTCCCAAATTTCCTTCCCTGTTTTGCAAGTCTTGATCTCGCTGAAGGTATTTTTATCAAGAGTCTTATACAAGATATCCTTAGCCACATTGTCAAGATTGACTTTCTTTTTATCTTCTGTAGTCCATTCAATCCTTGGTTTCTCAATGTATTGTGGTACACCACTGGAGATAGTTATAGAGTGTTGACTTTGGTGATGGTGAGAGGTATATCAGTGATGACATACCACATGTCATCGTCTAGAGCTGATAAATGACATCGCATAAATATCTTCCGCTCATCAAAGTCCTCTTCAAAGAACATAAGAATTTTTCTGAATGAAGGCATCTTTAGATAGTGTTCAGATGCAAGATAAGAACTTCTCTCTGATACCATTTGTTAGGATCGGTTGAGAGTGTAGAGAAGGGGGGTGAATACACTTTCAAAAAATTTTGAATGAAATGATTGTGAATTCAATCAGTTTGGTGATTGAATTCCAAACTTATCTTGGTGTTTAATTCAAGTTGGCAAACAATGAATGTGCGAAAATATTTCAAGAGGCAGATTCTAAACACTTAGTCTAAATATGTATGCAAGACTGATAGTTTGTAGGTAGACTGATGAAAGACACAGTAAGATGTTTATGGATGTTTGGAGATTTCAATTACTCCTACGTCACCCTTCTCCCTCCTCGGAAGGATATCACTAGAAGACTTTTAATTTTACAACACAATTGCAAAACTCCAATCCAAGACTAGGACTTACACACAACAGCCTATCTTAGAACACCTAGTTACAACTCAGTTTCAGTCCTAGACTGATAAGATACAAGTGTTACAAACTCGATTTTAACTTTGCACAAAATGGTCCTTGAATGATCAGAATAACTGTTTAAGTGTTGTTATAGTATCTCGGTTCCATTTTACAAGATTAAAGGAGTTAATCGTGATTAAGGAATTGATTAAGGGACTAAATTGAAAAATGGATTAGTGTGAGATCGGAGCATCCGATCTCTCCCTGTTAGGTGTCAAGTTGGAGTCAACACACGGCAAAGATCGGAGCGTCCAATCTGAGATCGGAGCGTACGATGTGTTGGCGGCACAGGTGTTAACAGGATAGTGATACGTGGCGTGCCATGCAGATTGGAGCGTCCGATCGTACCCTATAAATAAGGATCCGAGGGCTCTCATTTGAAATGCAATTTAACCTCTCCTTGGCCCATGTTAGCTCGATTTTAAGAGCTTTTGGGTACTTTTATTTTAAGATTTGGAGTAGGTAGTAGTTTTTATATAACGAAAAGTGTCCGTAGTAGCAACCAGGCGGAGGAGCTATGGCGAGGTGTCCAGCAGTCGTAGCTAGGCTGTGCCCAAGCTCTGGGGCATGCAACATCAGCGGACTGACGATGGACGAAGGTATGGTTCTGGATCCTTATAGGAAATAGGGGGTATGCTATATGTTGAATCCTAAATTTTGGTGATAACAAAACAATACTTTGTTGTTTAGTCGGCCGCCAGTTATTTGTATAAGCATGAAAAGCAGCTACGTCAACCGAACAAAGACATATCTACCGACGATAGCCAAAGCATGAAAAGCAGCTACGTCAACCGAACAAAGACATATCTACCGATGACAGCCAAAGCATGCAAAGTAGTTGTATGTCAACCGAACAAAGACATATCTACCGACGTCAGCTAAAGCTTATCAACCAGCAAAAGATGCAAAATAGTTGTATGTCAAACATATCTATCGACTGAGATATCTACCGAACTTCAAATACAAAAAGGCTATACACTACAGTTCGAATTTACAGTTTTCCAGATCTCAGAAAGTGACAAGACAACTAAAAAGCAAAAGGACGAAGCATTTAAGGATTTGTCTGATAAAGTGAGAAAGCCTTAAATAGCATTTAATGTGAGCGACACATTCAATAGGCAATTAAAGGCGCTCCCAGTAAGAAATATTCAAAAAGCTTTATCAGCAGGAAAATCCTACCGTTGGACAAAGAAGAAAGACGTTGAAGACAAAGGCTATATATATCAAAGCCTCTCTAGACAAAAAAAAGGACAGAACACAACACAACAACGCTTATTGAGAATCTGTCTATCTGAGCTCTCGAACCCATATTGAATACTCAACCGCTCAAAGAGAAAACCCTTAGCTTTAATAGCTTTATCTGATCTTCGAAGAGATCTTTTCAAGGGTTGCTCAAATCCAGATATCGTTTGAAAGACGCTACCTGATACAAGGATTTGAGAAGTCTTAAGTCCTCGAGAGACTAAGACAATCATCATCACCATCTGAAGAAAAGTTTGATAAGAGCTTTAAATCTTATCACTGTGAATCTAGGAGTTCCATATTAGGCGTGGGATAAGTCCTAACTTGGATCGGGTGTATTGCAAGATGTTGTAATAACCAAAGTCTTCTAGTGAATCCTTCCGAGGTGGAAGAAGGGGTGACGTAGGAGATTGAGCTCCGAATGTAAGGCCCGGGATTAATTAGAGATTAATCCGAATTTATTTAATTTTAATCCGAGTATATTTAATTTGGGAATATTTGGAGTTTTGATTTAAATTCTAATATTCTTAAATTATTTAGGATTGAAATTGAATTAAAATAAGGGCCGATGACCAAATTGCAATTATTGAAGAATCTAGGGACTAAATTGCAATATCTATTGAAAGTTATCAGATTTGTTTTGTTGATTCAGCATGTACACGTGCATGATATTGAGAATTCAGAAGTTTTTGAAGCAAAGCCCGTCTTTCTTCCTCTTTTCTTTAGAAAGTCTGATTTTCAATTTGCCATAACTTTTGTTCCGGTTGTCCGATTTCGATTCTGAAAAGTGTTCTGGAATACTTACGACGAGGGCTTCGATCTCGTGTAAGTTTTATGTTATGTTTTATGGATTTCGAAATTGATATGTGGCAAAGATCAGATTCTGAAATTTTGGAATTGTGCTTGGTGTTCTATCGTTTGAATATGCAACACCGGAATTGATGAGCTTATGTTATTGTGTCCAAATATGATCTCCAGCTTATGATTGTAGATTATAGCTATTTCAATGAAAATTTGAATGAGTTATATCAGCTGGTTTGTGAAATATATCTATAAGTTTGAATGATATTGAAAAGGGAAATGATTTCGAAGTCGGGATTACGTCGGTTACCGAATTGAAATCGCTACGTCGTTTAATCGAGTTTTGGAACTGTTTTGATAGCCGAATTCTGAGTTGAAGTTGTTATTGAGATGTTATCAATGTTATAGTATTTTTATTGTTCAGTTTCAGTCAAGTTTGGAAGGCCAACAACACGAGACGCCGACTTTGAACGAACGAAGAAAGAGTTGAGGTTTGAAATGCGATTGATTGATGAATTCTTGATGGTTTTGACTCGTTTCTGAAATGATACATTGATATGAAGTTTGATATATGTATTTTGATTATATCTCGCAGATTTGAAGAGTTCAGAACCGAGATAAACGAAGGTATAATGACGACATCGCGAAGTAGGGACTTTGAAACTCAAGAACGATTATCTTTGAGTTGGCCCGCAAAAAATCACATACTTGTTTATGTTTTGAATTAATTGTGGTGTTGTTGATCCATCTCAGGTAGTGGATCTTTATATTCGAGTTGATATGATGTTATATTGAATTGATTCTATGCCAAGGTTGCTGTTAACCTTATTTGCGAGTCGGTTACGAACTCGTTAGATGGATATCCATGTCAAGATCATTTATGAATCTTGATGGCTTCGAAGTTATGTGAATCAATTCGTCTTTAAAGCGTTGAGTACTCTATTTGTTGAGTTGAGTTTTAAATAGAGTCGTTATGATTTATTTAACACTTTCGATATGTTGGTTATACTGAGAATTATGTCTCACCGGAGTTTATCCGGCTATTGTCTTGTTTTGTATGTGTGCATGACAATAGAGAGGGCAGGAGCTGATCATCGACGTCATTGACAGCTGGGAGAGAGTCTAGCACGTGAGGACTCGGGTTGTAGATGATGTTTTTAATGGTAGAAGCATGGAACCTTAGAACTTGTGGGTTTTGGAATACATGTATGAAACTTGAGATAGATTATGTCGTTTATCGTTTCTTTAGCGACTTGTGCGATGTAATAAATACATGTATAGATGCTTGAGACCTTGTTTATATTAATATGCATGATTTGGATCTTTTATATCATGTTTTGGACTTGAGTTTGATGAATTGGAAGGAGTTGAAGGGATCAAATTTGCGGACAAAGAACAAGGCAAGTTTCTGCTCCAGGAGGCGCCCCCGCGGTAGTTTTTGACGGCTCGCGCGCAGCCTGGAGATTAGCCTGCTGTTTTGGAAAAAAACAGGGGCTCCCCCGCGGTAGTTTTTGGCGGCGGGGGCGCACCCCTTTTTGAAAAAAAAAAAATAAAATTTTTTTCTTAGATCCTTTATTTCCTTATTAGTTTAATGATGCTTATTCATTAAATGCCCTTAAGATTTGAGATTAGCAACCCGAGGCCCCACAACAGGTGGTATCAGAGCGTTAAGTTTCTCGGACTAAGAATAGATGAGTGGGTAGATCGAGTCTTTTATTCTGATTTAAGTATTCTTGAAGCATGTTTATTATCTGACTTGATTTACAGCTTTAAGAATTGCATGCTATCCGTTATCTGATATTATTTGAAGCATGTAATAATACGACTGAATCAGATTCGATCTTTTGAGAAGGCATTGAGGAACTGAAACAGAAATGTGTTATGATATGATGAACTGTACACTAATGTGTTGGATTATCATATATGCCTCCCCGACCAGCACCGAGAGTTAGACAGACATTGGCTACGAATCAGCCTGAACAGACAAATGCTGCACAGGTCCCAGTGACAGTGTCTGAACATGGATAGGGTAGTACGTCTACTGATGAGTTTAGTGATGCGAATCCGATGGAGAAACTTTTGAAACAATTCCAGTCATTCAAACCACCGAAGTTGCAAGGAACAGAGAATGCTATAGAGTGTGAGAACTGGCTGGAAGATATTGAGCAGTTATTTGAGTCCATTGATTATACAGATGATCGTCGTGTGAGACTAATAATTCATCAATTGCATGGCCTTGCCAAGAGTTGGTGGATAGCGACGAAGAGAGCACTGGAAAACCAAGGTACTGTTATTACCTGGTCTGTATTTCGAACTGCTTTCTATCAGCGTTTCTTTCCTGTGTCTTATCGCAAGGACAAAGGAGCAGAGTTTGCAAGTTTGCAACAGGGACAGTTGAATATTGAAGAATATGTTGCCAAATTCACTAGCTTGTTGAAGTTTGCACCACATATCGCTGTTAGTGACGAAGCTCAAGCCGATCAATTTATCAATGGCTTGAATCCTGATGTGTTTACCCTTGTGAATTCGGGAAGACCGAATACCTTTGCTGATGCTCTGAATCGAGCAAAGGGTGCAGAAGCAAGAATACTGAAACAATGAGGAGCACAGTTTGTGCCACAGCCAGTGAGATAACCACAGGAACAGCAACAAATTCCAAAGCCACCTCGATTTGAAGCTGGAGGTAGTAGCAGTGGAAAGAAAAATTTCTTCAAGGGTAAGAGCAAACAGTTCAAGAGATCAGGTGGTGGTAGCTCTTCTAGTTCTAGTGGATCCCGACAGTCTAGAGCTGGACAGAAGTCTGATGTATATTGCACCAAATGTGGAGGTCGCCATACTGATGAACAATGCCGAGGTGTGTTTGGAAGCTGCCACATTTGCAACAAGATGGGACACTTTGCAAGAGTGTGTCCACAACGAGGATCTGAAGGTGCACAGGGTGCAGGAGCATCGAGACCGGTGGGTCAATCTACATCTTCAGTTCACTCTTTCAACCACAACCTGCCGCACCGAGTAGAGGAGGAGGTCAGACGGTGAATCAACCTCCAAGGCAACAAGCAAGGGTGTTTGCATTGACTGAGGAGCAAGCACAAGCGGCACCAGATGATGTGATTGCAGGTAACTGTTCTCTTTATGGTGAAAGAGTGGGTGCCCGCTGAGCCAACTTGTGGCTAAGGGCTTTGATGACTCTTTGTATAAACAATCTTTTGTTTAATATAATTTACACTTTTATTAATGGCAATGACTTTATCTTTCTTCATATTGTTATATTATGATATACTATTGTTGTTTTGATAAAGACCTTGAATATACTATAGTGTATGTAAGATATGGTAGAACATGGGGATGTCTATCATGAAACACATCTTATAGTCACTGTATATTCTAAACTGTTCCTAGTCGATTGAGCCGTCCGATAATAAGGATAAGGATCGCTCGAGTTTGAGACTAGCATTTGCGATGCAGAGTACCACGTTTCATTGGTAGGGATGTTGGAAAACTGGCGGTCAGATCAATCACGATTGATACCCGGTGCAGCGGAAGTTTAAAAATTTTGTTATGGAACAATTCCATAGTGTGGGTATCAACCGTTCAACGATTAAATTATTGTGTGTGTAAAATTTAAATAACAGTTATTAAATTTTACCTCCAATCTCGCAACGAGATTAATGGACACCAACAGATTTGATCTGCTCTTGTTGTCTCTCCCTGGAACCGATGAACTCCTTCAATCAGGTCCACGAACAGAGGTTTAATCCCTCTGATAGATTGCACTAGAAAATCTATCAGAAGTTTTCTGCGAAGAGAATAAACGAATCTGATTCGTTATTCCTTACTGCGATTCAAAATCACAGACCGGAAAATCTCGGGCAGAGTATGGGGAGGGTTCGGCCGAAACAATCTTTGAGAGGAACTAGGGTTTTCGATTTTTGCTCTCAAAAATTATGACCTGTTGTGTGTAATTTCTGTACTGAAATAACTTATTTATAATGCAGGCCACTAACACCTTAGGGCCCATTAGTCATAAGCTGGGGCCCGACAAGCAAAGCCCGCTCGTTCAGAAATTAATATAAAATTCATCGTGACTCCGATTGATGAACTGATTTCACCAATGTGCACAGAAACCATTTCTGCACATTTTAAAGTCAAAATAAATTTTCCTGAATCCGAATTCAGTGGTTTCCAAAAATGTCCATCCCTATGTCATTTTAGGAAATCCTACTCCCTTACTCTTATTTAAGAAGTCCAACTCCTTAGTTCATTAAATTTAACTCTTTAAATTTAACTATCTCAACGGGGATTAAAACTCCATTACACAGTGTGACCCTCAATGGTTCAGGGATACAGCTAGCCGTGGGCTCACAACTCCTTGTGACTCGGAACAACACTTTCCGACTTGCCCAACGAATCATGGTAAAGCGCCTAGCAACATCGCCCCATGATTCCCTAGGTATCACTGATAGTGCCTACAAGAACCAGTAGATTTTGGTTAGCGTACAGTACGGTCCCTTCATCCATATATCCCGATCGAATCAACAACCATTGGTATATCGAGAGTCGCTCAAGATTCGATAACTATGCAATACATCTTGAAGATCAAATTAGTGACATCGCATGTGCTACTAAGAAACCATTTCTTAAATCACATCAATTACTCTGGCCAGAGATTTATCACACTAATATCTCCTCAGATCGCATAGGATATCCACACTCGCAAGTATGTGGTGAATCCTTGACAACAATGCATTGACTCCTATATGTGTCGTAACTGTACCCAATCTCGACACCTGATGACCCCCATAGAGTCGGTAAACGAGTCAAAGCACAGCACTAGCATATAGAGTCTCCATGATGTTTCAAGTCGTAAGGACTAATGGTGTACAACCAAAACCGCGGACTTAATCCACTCGATAAGTGATAACCACTTGGAAAGTCCGGATAGGGTAGTTCGATTATTCATCCTATGAATATCCATTTGCATGCTTCGAACATCTCCATGTTCCCTACCAATGAAACGTGGTACTCCGCATCGCAAATGCTAGTCTCAAACTCGAGCGATCCTTATCCTTATTATCGGACGGCTCAATCGACTAGGAACGGTTTTAGAACATACAGTGACTATAAGATGTATTTCATGATAGACATCTCCATGTTCTACCACATCTTACATACACTATAGTATATTCAAGGTCTTTATCAAAACAACAATAGTATATCACAATATAACAATATGAAGTAATATAAAGTCATTGCCATAAAAGTGTAAATAATATTAAACAAAAGATTGTTTATACAAAGAGTCATCAAAGCCCATAGCCACACAGTTGGCTCACTGGGCACCCACTCTTACAATCTCCCACTTGCCCTATAGCCAACTAGTCATACTACGCAGACCCATTGCTTCGCGATGTTTGTCAAACAATGGTCCTGGCAAGGGCTTAGTAAGCGGATCAGCGATATTGTCTGCAGAGGCCACTCGTTCGACAATGATGTCTCCTCTTTCCACAATCTCCCGGATTATGTGGTATTTCCTCAGTACGTGTTTGGATCTTTGATGAGACCTTGGTTCCTTTGCTTGAGCAACGGCACCCGTGTTGTCGCAGTACACCGGGACTGGACCAACAAATTCAGGAATGACGCCCAACTCTTGGACGAAATTCCTCATCCAAACGGCCTCTTTAGCAGCAGCTGATGCTGCAATGTATTCAGCCTCAGTGGTGGAATCCGCTGTGGTGTCCTGCTTGGAACTCTTCCAAGAGACAGCACCGCCATTGAGCATGAACACAAATCCAGAGGTTGACTTCGAGTCATCCACATCACTTTGGAAGCTAGAGTCGGTATAGCCTTCCAATTTGAGTTCTCGTCCTCCATAAACCATGAACATATTCTTAGTCCTTCGCAAGTACTTAAGAATGTCCTTCACGGCTTTCCAATGCATTTGACCAGGATTAGACTGATATCTGCTCGTGACACTCAGAGCAAATGCTACATCCGGTCTGGTAGATATCATCCCATACATGATACTACCTATAGCTGACGCATATGGTACATGTGTCATATTCTCTATCTCTTCATCAGTCTTGGGACACATAGACTTGGATAGAGAAACTCCATGACACATGGGTAGATGTCCTCTTTTGGACCCATCCATTGAAAACCGTTTCAATATGGTATCGATGTAGGTTGATTGAGTGAGTCCTATCATTCTCTTAGACCTATCTCTATAGATCTGTATCCCAAGAATGTAGGATGCCTCTCCCAAATCCTTCATCGAAAATCTACCTGATAACCATATCTTTGTTGACTGCAACATCCCTACATCATTCCCAATGAGTAGGATGTCATCAACATAAAGTACTAAGAATGTCACAGCATCCTTAACTACTTTCTTGTACACGCACGGTTCCTCCGGGTTCTTGATGAAACCAAAATCTTTTATTGTTTCATCAAATTTCTGGTTCCAACTTCTTGATGCTTGTTTTAGACCATAAATTGATCTCTGAAGCTTGCATACCTTATGCTCGCTTCCCATGGATGTGAACCCCTCAGGCTGCCTCATATAGATTTCTTCCTTAATGTCTCCATTAAGAAAAGCAGTCTTCACATCCATCTGCCATATCTCATAGTCATACCATGCAGCTATGGCAATTAGGATTCTTATGGACTTGAACATTGCAACTGGTGAAAAGGTTTCGTCATAGTCAACTCCTTGCCTTTGAGTATAACCTTTAGCCACCAATCACGCCTTGTAAGTCAATACCTTACCATCAGGCCCAAGCTTTCTTTTGTAGATCCATTTACACCCTATCGGAACAATTCCATCGGGAGGATCTACTAAAGACCAAACTTGGTTTGTATGCATCGAATCCAATTCTGACTGCATAGCTTCAAGCCATAAATTCGAATCCGCATCAGAAATTGCTTCCTTGAAGTTTCTTGGATCACATCCAATGTCGGGTTCATCTTGATCCCCTTCAAGAAGAAGACCATATCGAACTGGAGGTCTAGAAGTCCTTTCGGATCTTCTAGGTGCAGGCGTGTCCAGCAATGGTTCCTGAGGTGTAGGATCGTTATTTTGTATTTTGGGTTCTTCTCGAACTTCTTCGAGTTCCATCATCTCGCCTTTCTTATCCAATAAGAACTCCTTCTCCAAGAAGGTGGCATTCCTAGAAACAAACACCTTTGTTTCAGCAGGATAATAGAAATAATATCCGATTGAATTCTTCGGATACCCTACAAAATAACATAAGCTGGATCGACTATCCAACTTATCTCCCACTGTCCGCTTCACGTAAGCAGGACATCCCCAAATCCTCAAGTACGAATACTTAGGAGCTTTGCCATTCCATAACTCGTATGGTGTTTTGTCCACTGCTTTAGTGTGGACGTTGTTCAACAACAATACCGCCGTTTCAAGCGCATAGCCCCAAAACGAAGGTGGAAGCTCAGTGAAGCTCATCATAGATCGAACCATGTCCAACAAAGTTCGATTACGACGCTCCGATACACCATTAAGCTGTGGTGTCATAGGAGGAGTCCACTGAGAGAGAATCCCATTCTCTTTCAGATAGTCCAAAAACTCGGTACTCAAGTATTCTCCACCTCGATCCGATCGAAGTGCTTTAATACTTTTACCTAGCTTGTTTTCTACTTCAGCCTTGAATTCTTTGAACTTTTCAAATGCTTCAGACTTATATTTCATTAAATATAAATACCCATACCTTGAATAATCATCAGTAAAGGTAATGAAGTAGGTGTGGCCATGTTGAGTCCCTACTCTAAATGGACCACAAACATCTGTATGGATCAAATCCAACAGATTCTGACTACGCTCAGGTTTCCCCTTAAAAGGAGATTTAGTCATTTTTCCTTTTAGGCAGGATTCACAAGTAGGTAGAGAGTTAATATCAGACATATCAAACATGCCCTCTCCCACTAGCTTGTTCATCCTCCTTGAGGAAATATGACCTAGTCTAGCGTGCCAAAGGTTTGCCGGGTTTTGACTATCGATTTTCCTTTTGTTTGTTGTCGCCGGTTTGTCAATACAATTCACTGGAACGTCTTTTAGTTTTAAATTGTATAGATCGTTTTCAAGTTGTCCATTTCCAATTAAACATTCATTCTTGTAAATATTGCAAATCCCATTCACAAAATTACAAGAATAACCATCTCTATCAAGCATAGAAATAGAAATAATGTTTTTAATTAAATCTGGCACAAATAAAACATCTCTCAACAATAATTTAAAACCATTCTGCAAAATCAAACAAACATCTCCAATGGCCGTAGCTTCAACTCTGGAACCATTCCCGAGCCTCAGCTGGGTCTCACCCATTCTAAGCCTGCGACTTCTTGTCATCACCTGCAAATCATTGCAAATGTGAGATCCACATCCGGTATCCAATACCCAAGAAGTTGTATTAAGTGACATGTTTATTTCGATATAGAACATACCCTTTGCAGTTCCTAACTGCTCAAGATACTCCTTGCAGTTGCGCTTCCAATGACCCGGCTTCTTGCAGTAATGGCAAACATCCTTGGATTTTCCATTGTTTGAAGCCTTTGTCTTTTGCTTCTTCTCGGGCTCGACTTTCTTGGGTGGGGTAGAACGTTTCTTGCCCTTCATACTTGGCCCCTTCTTAGCAGAAGATGAGGAGCCCACCAAGAAAGCTGGCTTATCCTTCTTAAGTGTGGATTCATATGTAACGAGCATATTGACCATCTCTTCAAGGGTGGCCTCTATCTTGTTCATATTAAAATTTATCACAAATCCATCAAATGAAGAAGGAAGAGACAGAAGCAATAAATCCACATTGAGTTCATGCTCCAACACCAAATCTAGGGTCGCCAACTTCTGTATGAGCCAAATCACTCGTACCCCATGATCACGGACCGAAGTCCCTTCACGCATGCGGCACGTCATCAACTCCTTAACAGTAGCGAACCTTTCAGCCCTCGACTGAGCCCCAAAAAGTTCCTTGAGTTGCGTGTGAATGTCAGCAGCATTCACCGTGTCCTCAAATCGCCTCTGGAGTTCATCAGACATCGAGGCTTGCATATAGCATTTGGTCTTGATGTCATGGTCACACCATGCATCAAGTTTGGCCAATTCCTCCGGACTTATGTCAGCTGGTGCTTCCTTCGGAGGTGCTTTCTCTAACACGTAGAGCATTTTCTCCGAAGTTAAGATAATCTTCAACTTCCGGAACCATTCCGTATAGTTGGCGCCAGTCAACTTGTTTTGTTCGAGGATCGAGAATAATGGATTTCGCGAATTCATTGTATGAAATACTGAAAAGAAAACAGACATATATCAATGATTGTTTAACAATTTACTAAGACATAAAATAGGCGAATTTAATTTTATGAATCTCACTCCCACTATTTTAACGATTTCACCACCCTCTAGTGAAAACGGGAAACTTTTTCCTTAGTGAGAACATGGAGTCCAATTGACAAACTTATGGTCCCGAATAATATCAGCCAACCATAATTCTCAAAAGGTAGAGCCCAATTGCTTCCAAAGCAACCCCCATGTGTTTACCTCATGTCCAATAAGGGCCCAATAATATGACGCCGTTTAAAGTGACATGTCAAGATGACCCATCAATATTAAGTTGTGATGGACGGTCGCCATGTGGATCCCCCAATAATATGAGCCGATCCCATGGGAGTTCCACCCAACTTACAACATTTGTCGATCCAATGTACAGCTTTCCGACGGACGGTCCCCCCAATAATATGAGCCGGACCGTATCCGCGGGTAGCATCACATACATTGACCGTTGATGGAAGGTAGGAACATTTAAACAATATTTAAATTTCCTTTATTTATCTTGATATAAATTTTAAATCATATTTAAAATGAGGGATTTTATTTATAAAATTATTTGTCTCATCATATTTAATTTATTGCATGCATTGCCGGATTCACGCAATTTATGTCTAAACATGCATACAATCATAATATCACATATTATATAGGATGATCGATTCCATTTCTAATTGACCCGTGGTTGCCAATCACGGGTCTTAGTCCAATCCTAGGTAATATGCAGTATGCAAATGCAATCCTATTACATATGCTTCCAATTTACATTTCTTCAGTCTTCATTGTCTGCTGGGCCCACCATCTTCAAATCTTGATCTCCCACTAAATCTAATGTATTTACAATAAATAACAATGACAAGTAGGGGATACATTTTTAGGGGGTGGGAACGGGCTATAAACCAAGCCCACTTTTATTACATATGACATTCATATCGGGCCATAAACCAGGCCCATTAATAAAACCAACAATAATAAAGACAAAATGTAAATTCCTAACATACACCTACAAAATTGGTCATGGCAATCGATCATCCTTATCCAATAACATTTAATTCAAAATTAATTTATTGGATAACATGCTGTGGCAATTCAAATTTAAACAAGATAAAATCATATTTTATATATAAAATCTCATTTCACATATAAAATCATATTTATCTCTATATCAAATAAAATCATATTTTATCTATAAAATCCAATTTTACAAATAAAATCATATTTTACTTAATATATCATAAGATCATATCTTATCATCAATTGTACCAAAATAATTGATTTCAAAATTCAATTTACGGATAAAATATTAAAATTTTCCAAAAATTCAAATTTATCCAAAATCAATTTTAAAATTTACGGACTCGAACAATTCGATCCGAAATCTCGTGAACCAATCAAAAACAATTTTTGACCGGACCAAAAATAAAATTTTAAATATTAAAATTAATTTTTAAATAAAAATATAATTTTTCCCGCGGGCCGCCCGGGACACTCCCGGGCCGGCCCGCACCCGGGGCGCGGGCCGGGGGCAGCCCGGCTGCCCCCTTAGGGCGGCGCCGTGCGCTGCCCTGGGCGGCGCCAAGCGCCGCCCTGCGCAGCGCCCAGCGCTGCGCTGGGCGGCGCCGAGCGCCGCCCCTGGGCAGCGCCCAGCGCTGCGCTGGGCAGCGCACAGCGCTGCCCTGGGCGGCGCCGTGCGCCGCCCTGGGCGGCGACGGTCGCCGCCTTGGGCGGCGCCGTGCGCCCCCTTTGGGCGGCGCCGTGCGCCGCCCGGGGCAGCAACAATTGCTGCCCCACCGGGCAGCGATCCAATCGCTGCCCGGGTTTTGCCCCCGAAAAAATTTTTTTTTTTTTTTTTTATTTAAAAATATTTATTTTGTTTCAAAAACCGAGACTCAAAAATTTTGTACAATTGATTAATTTAATCGTTTGATCTGAGCAACCTGGCTCTGATACCACTGTTGGAAAACTGGCGGTCAGATCAATCACGATTGATACCCGGTGCAGCGGAAGTTTAAAAATTTTGTTATGGAACAATTCCATAGTGTGGGTATCAACCGTTCAACGATTAAATTATTGTGTGTGTAAAATTTAAATAACAGTTATTAAATTTTACCTCCAATCTCGCAACGAGATTAATGGACACCAACAGATTTGATCTGCTCTTGTTGTCTCTCCCTGGAACCGATGAACTCCTTCAATCAGGTCCACGAACAGAGGTTTAATCCCTCTGATAGATTGCACTAGAAAATCTATCAGAAGTTTTCTGCGAAGAGAATAAACGAATCTGATTCGTTATTCCTTACTGCGATTCAAAATCACAGACCGGAAAATCTCGGGCAGAGTATGGGGAGGGTTCGGCCGAAACAATCTTTGAGAGGAACTAGGGTTTTCGATTTTTGCTCTCAAAAATTATGACCTGTTGTGTGTAATTTCTGTACTGAAATAACTTATTTATAATGCAGGCCACTAACACCTTAGGGCCCATTAGTCATAAGCTGGGGCCCGACAAGCAAAGCCCGCTCGTTCAGAAATTAATATAAAATTCATCGTGACTCCGATTGATGAACTGATTTCACCAATGTGCACAGAAACCATTTCTGCACATTTTAAAGTCAAAATAAATTTTCCTGAATCCGAATTCAGTGGTTTCCAAAAATGTCCATCCCTATGTCATTTTAGGAAATCCTACTCTCTTACTCTTATTTAAGAAGTCCAACTCCTTAGTTCATTAAATTTAACTCTTTAAATTTAACTATCTCAACGGGGATTAAAACTCCATTACACTGTGTGACCCTCAATGGTTCAGGGATACAGCTAGCCGTGGGCTCACAACCCTTGTGACTCGGAACAACACTTTCCGACTTGCCCAACGAATCATGGTAAAGCGCCTAGCAACATCGCCCCATGATTCCCTAGGTATCACTGATAGTGCCTACAAGAACCAGTAGATTTTGGTTAGCGTACAGTACGGTCCCTTCATCCATATATCCCGATCGAATCAACAACCATTGGTATATCGAGAGTCGCTCAAGATTCGATAACTATGCAATACATCTTGAAGATCAAATTAGTGACATCGCATGTGCTACTAAGAAACCATTTCTTAAATCACATCAATTACTCTGGCCAGAGATTTATCACACTAATATCTCCTCAGATCGCATAGGATATCCACACTCGCAAGTATGTGGTGAATCCTTGACAACAATGCATTGACTCCTATATGTGTCGTAACTGTACCCAATCTCGACACCTGATGACCCCCATAGAGTCGGTAAACGAGTCAAAGCACAGCACTAGCATATAGAGTCTCCATGATGTTTCAAGTCGTAAGGACTAATGGTGTACAACCAAAACCGCGGACTTAATCCACTCGATAAGTGATAACCACTTGGAAAGTCCGGATAGGGTAGTTCGATTATTCATCCTATGAATATCCATTTGCATGCTTCGAACATCTCCATGTTCCCTACCAATGAAACGTGGTACTCCGCATCGCAAATGCTAGTCTCAAACTCGAGCGATCCTTATCCTTATTATCGGACGGCTCAATCGACTAGGAACGGTTTTAGAACATACAGTGACTATAAGATGTATTTCATGATAGACATCTCCATGTTCTACCACATCTTACATACACTATAGTATATTCAAGGTCTTTATCAAAACAACAATAGTATATCACAATATAACAATATGAAGTAATATAAAGTCATTGCCATAAAAGTGTAAATAATATTAAACAAAAGATTGTTTATACAAAGAGTCATCAAAGCCCATAGCCACACAGTTGGCTCACTGGGCACCCACTCTTACAAGGGAACATAGAGATGTTCGAAGCATGCAAATGGATATTCATACGATGAATGATCGAACTACCCTATCCGGACTTTCCAAGTGGTTATCACTTATCGAGTGGATAAATTCCGCGGTTTTGGTTGTACACCATTAGTCCTTACTACTTGAAACATCATTGAGACTCTATATTCTAGTACTGTGCTTTGACTCGTTTACCAACTCTATTAGGGTCATCAGGTGTCGGGATTGGGTACAGTTACAACACATATAGGAGTCGATGCTTTGTTGTCAAGGATTCACCACATACTTGCGAGTGTGGATATCCTATGCGATCTGAGGAGATATTAGTGTGACAAATCTCTGGCCAGAGTACATGATGTGTTTTAAGAAATGGTTTCTTAGTAGCACATGCGATGTCACTATTTGATCTTCAAGATGTATTGCATAGTTATCGAATCTCGAACGACTCTCGATTTACCAATGGTTGTTGATTCGGTCGGGATATATGGATGAAGGGACCGTACTGTACGCTAACCAAAATCTATTGGTTCTTGCAGGCACTATCAGTGATACCTAGGGAATCATGGGGCGATGTTGCTAGGCGCTCTTACCATGATTCGATGGGCAAGTCGGAAATTGTTGTTCCGAGTCACAAGGAGTTGTGAGCCCACGACTAGCTGTATCCCTGAACCATTGAGGGTCACACAGAGTAATGGATTTTTAATCCCCGTTGAGATAGTTAAATTTAAAGAGTTAAATTTAATGAACAAAGAAGTTGGACTTCTTATTTAAGAGTAGAGGAGTAAGATTTCCTAAAATGACATAGGGATGGACATTTTTGGAAATCACTGAATTCGGATTCAGAAAAATTTATCTTGACTTTAAAAGGTGCAGAAATGGTTTCTGTGCACATTGGTGAAATCGGTTTATCAATCGGAGTCATGATGAATTTTATATTAATTTCTGAACATGCGGGCTTTGCTTGTCGGGCTTGAACTTATGACTAATGGGCCCTAAGCTGTTAGCGGCCTACATTATAAATAAGTTATTGCAGTATAGAAATTACACACAACAGGTCACAAAATAATTTTCGAAAAACCCTAATTTTATTAAGTGTGGCCGCCGCCCCCCTCCCCTCTGCTCGGAAAAATCCAGTCTGTGAATTTTGAATTACAGTCTGGTTTAACGGATCAAATTCGTTAATTCTCTTCGTAAAAACTTCTGATAGATTTTCTAGTGCAATCTATCAGGGGGATTAATTATCCGTTCGTGGACCTTATTGAAGAACAGTTCGTCCATCAGTTCCAGGGATATACAACAAGAGCAGAGCAATCTGTTGTGTCCATAATCTCGATTCGAGATTGGAGGTAAAAATTTATAATTGTTATTTAATTTTTACACACACAATTTAATCGTTAAGTTTTGATACCCATTATGGAATCGTTCCATATAAAATATTTTAAACTTCTGCTGCACCGGGTATCAATTCTGATTGATCTGATCGCCGCGTTCTCCAACAGTGGAATCAGAGCCAGGTTGCTCAGATCAAGCGATTAAATTAATTGATTGTACAAAAATTTTTAAGCCTCGGTTTTTGAAACAAAATAAATATTTTAAAAAAATAAAAAAAAAAATTTCGGGCAAAACCCGGGCAGCGATTGGATCGCTGCCCGGGGGGGCAGCGATGGTCGCTGCCCCGGGCAGCGCACGGCGCTGCCCTAGTGGCAGCCGGGCTGCCCGGCCCGAGCCCTTTGGGGCGCGGGCAGCCCGGGAACGTCCCATGCGGCCCGCGAAAAATTAATTTTTAATTTTAAAATTAAATTTTAATATGTTAAAATTCTATTTTTGGTCCGATTGAAAATCGTTTTTGATTGGTCCACGAGGCATCGGATCGAATTGTTCGAGTCCGAAAATTTTAAAATTGATTTTTGGATAAATTTGAATTTTTGGAAAAATTTAAATATTTTATCCGTTAAATCAGATTTTATGAAATTAATTATTTTTGGTACAATTGATGATAAGATATGATCTTATGGATATATTGAGTAAAATATGATTTTATGTATAAAATTGGATTTTATAGATAAAATATGATTTTATTTGATAAAAAGATAAAATATGATTTTGTATGTAAAATAAGATTTTATATATGGAATATGATTTTATCCTTTTAAATTTAAATTGCCATTGCATGTTATCCAATAAATTAATTTTGAATTAAATGTTATTGGATAAGGATGATCGATTGCCATGACCAATTTTATAGGTGTATGTTAGGAATTTACATTTGTTTTTATTGTTGTTGGATTTATTAATGGGTCTGGTTTATGGCCCAATATGAATTGTCATATGTAATAAAAGTGGGCTTGGTTTATGGCCCGTTCCCACCCCTTAAAAATGTATCCCCTACTTGTCATTGTTATTTATTGTAAATACATTAGATTTAGTGGGAGATGAAGATTTGAAGATGGAGGTGGGCCCAGCAGACAATAAAGACAGAAGAAATGTAAATTGGAAGCTCAATGTAATAGGATTGCATTGCATACTGCATATTACCTAGGATTGGACTAAGACTCGTGATTGGCAACCACGGGTCGATTAGAAATGGAATCGATCATCCTATATAATATGTGATATTATTGTTGTATGCATGTTTTAGACAAAATTGTGTGAATCCGACAAGCATACAAAAATTTTAAAATGATGAGACAAATTTTCAAAAATTAAAATCCCTCATTTTAAATATGATTTAAAATTTATATCAAGATAAATAAAGGAAATTTAAAATTGTTTAAATGTTCCTACCTTCCATCAACGATCAATGTATCAGATGCTACCCGCGGATACGGTCCGGCTCATATTATTGGGGGGGCCCGTTCGTCGGAAAGCTGTACATTGGATCGACACATGTTGTAAGTTGGGTGGAACTTCCATGGGATCGGCTCATATTATTGGGGGATCCACATGGCGACCGTCCATCACAACTTAATATTGATGGGTCATCTTGACATGTCACAATAAACGGCGTCATATTATTGGGCCCTTATTGGACATGAGGTAAAAACGTGGAGGTTGCTTTGGAAGCAATTGGGCTCTTCCTTTTCAAAATTATGGTTGGCTGATATTATTCGGGACCATAGTTTGTCAATTGGACTCCATGTTCCCACTAAGGAAAACAGTTTCCCGTTTTCACTAGAGGGTAGTGAAATCGTTAAAATAGTGGGAGTGAAATTCATAAAATAAATTTCGCCTATTTTATGTCTTAGTAAATTAATTAAACAATCATCGATAATTGTCTGTTTCATCTCAGTATATCATTATGATGAATCTTCGTAATCCACATGTCTCAATTCTCCAACAAAACAAACTTACTGGCGCAAACAATACAGAATGATTCCATAAGTTAAGATTGTCCTAAGTTCGGAAAAGATTTTCTAAGTGTTAGAAAAGGCTTTTCCGAAAACAGCTCTGGCTGATGTAACTGCCGAAAGGTTGGCCGAACTAGAGAAATGGTTGGACCATGATCTCAAGGCCAAATGTTACATGCAAAATTTGACAAGTCTAAACAAGTTTGCCATCACTGCAAGAAACCCGGTCATTGGAAACGTAACTGCAAGGAATACCTCGAGCAGTTGCGAACTGCGAAGGGTATGTTCTATATTGAAAGAAATGTTTCACTTAATACTACTTCTTGGGTATTGGATACCGGATGTGGATCTCACATTTGCAATTATTTGCAGGTGATGACAAGAAGTCGCAGGCTTAGAATGGGTGAGACCCAGCTGAGGCTCGGAAATGGTTCCAGAGTTGAAGCTAAAGCTGTGGGAGATATTTATTTAATTTTGCAGAACGGTTTTAAGTTACTTTTGAGAGATGTTTTATTTGTTCCAGATTTGATTAAAAACATTATTTTTGTTTCTATGCTTGATAGAGATGGTTATTCTTGCAATTTTGTGAATGGGATTTGCAATATTTACAAGAATGAATGTTTGATTGGAAATGGACAACTTGAAAACGATCTATATAACTTAAAACTAAAAGAAGTTCCAATAAATTATGTTGATAAACCGGCAACAACAAACAAAAGGAAAATCGATAGTCAAAACCCGGCAAACCTTTGGCATGCTAGGCTAGGTCATATTTCCTCAAGGAGGATGAACAAGCTAGTGGGAGAGGGCATGTTTGATATGTCTGATATTAACTCTCTACCTACTTGTGAATCCTGCCTAAAAGGAAAAATGACTAAATCTCCTTTTAAGGGGAAACCTGAGCGTAGTCAAAATCTGTTGGATTTGATCCATACAGACGTTTGTGGTCCATTTAAAATTGGTACTCAATATGGCCACACCTACTTCATTACCTTTACTGATGATTATTCAAGGTATGGGTATTTATATTTAATGAAATATAAGTCTGAAGAATTTGAAAAGTTCAAAGAATTCAAGGCTGAAGTAGAAAACAAGCTAGGTAAAAGTATTAAAGCACTTCGATTGGATTGAGGTGGAGAATACTTAAGTACCGAGTTTTTGGACTATCTGAAAGAGAATGGGATTCTCTCTCAGTGGACTCCTCCTATGACACCTCAGCTGAATGGTGTATCGGAGCGTCGTAATCGAACTTTGTTGGACATGGTTCGATCCATGATGAGCTTCACTGAGCTTCCACCTTCGTTTTGGGGCTATGCGCTTGAAACGGCGGTATTGTTGTTGAACAACGTCCACACCAAAGCAGTGGACAAAACACCATACGAGTTATGGAATGGCAAAGCTCCTATGTATTCGTACTTGAGGATTTGGGGATGTCCTGCTTACGTGAAGCAGACAGTGGGAGATAAGTTGGATAGTCGATCCACCTTATGTTATTTTGTAGGGTATCCGAAGAATTCAATCGGATATTAATTCTATCATCCTGCTGAAACAAAGGTGTTTGTTTCAAGGAATGCCACCTTCTTGGAGAAGGAGTTCTTATCGGATAAGAAAGGCGAGATGATGGAACTCGAAGAAATTCGAGAAGAACCCGAAATACAAAATAACGATCCTACACCTCAGGAACCATTGATGGACACGCCTATACTTAGAAGATCCGAGAGGACTTCTAGACCTCCTATTCGATATGGTCTTCTTCTTGAAGGGGATCAAGATGAACCCGATGTTGGATGTGATCCAAGAAACTTCAAGGAAGCAATTTCTGATGCGGATTCAAATTTATGGCTTGAAGCTATGCAGTCGGAAATAGATTCGATGCATACAAACCAAGTTTGGTCTTTAGTAGATCCTCCCGATGGAATTGTTCCAATAGGGTGTAAATGGATCTACAAAAGAAAGCTTGGGCCTGATGGTAAGGTATTGACCTACAAGGCGTGATTGGTGGCAAAAGGTTATACTCAAAGACAAGGAGTTGACTATGATGAAACCTTTTCACCAGTTGCAATGTTCAAGTCCATAAGAATCCTTATTGCCATAGCTGCTTGGTATGACTATGAGATATGGCAAATGGATGTGAAGATTGCTTTTCTTAATGGAGACATTAAGGAAGAAATCTATATGACGCAGCCTGAGGGATACACATCCATGGAAAGCGAGCATAAGGTATGCAAGCTTCAGAGATCAATCTATGGTCTAAAACAAGCATCAAGAAGTTGGAACCAAAAATTTGATGAAACAATAAAGGATTTTGGTTTCATCAAGAACCCGGAGGAACCATGCGTGTACAAGAAAGTAGTTAAGGATGCTGTGACATTCTTAGTACTTTATGTTGATGACATCCTACTCATTGGGAATGACGTAGGGATGTTGCAGTCAACAAAGATATGGTTATCAGGTAGATTCTCGATGAAGGATTTGGGTGAGGCATCCTATATTCTGGGGATACAGATCTATAGAGATAGATCTAAGAGAATGATAGGACTCACTCAATCAACCTACATCGACACCATATTGAAACGGTTTTCAATGGATGGGTCCAAGAGAGGACATCTACCCATGTGTTATGGAGTTTCTCTATCCAAGTCTATGTGTCCCAAGACTGATGAAGAGATAGAGAAAATGACACATGTACCATATGCGTCAGCCATAGGTAGTATCATGTATGGGATGATATCTACCAGACCGGATGTAGCATTTGCTCTGAGTGTCACGAGCAGATATCAAGCTAATCCCGGTCAAATGCATTGGAAAGCCGTGAAGGACATTCTTAAGTAATTACGAAGGACTAAGAATATGTTCATGGTATATGGAGGAAGAGAACTAAAATTGGAAGGCTATACCGACTCTAGCTTCCAAAGTGACGTGGATGACTCGAAGTCAACCTCTGGATTTGTGTTCATGCTCAATGGCGGTGCTGTCTCTTGGAAGAGTTCCAAGCAGGACACCACAGCGGATTCCACCACTGAGGCAGAATACATTGCAGCATCAGCTGCTGCTAAAGAGGCCGTTTGGATGAGGAATTTCGTCCAAGAGTTGGGCGTCATTCCTGAAGTTGTTGGTCCAGTCCCGGTGTACTGTGACAACATGGGTGCCGTTGCTCAGGCAAAGGAACCAAGGTCTCATCAAAGATCCAAACACGTACTGAGAAAATACCACATCATCCGGGAGATTGTGGAAAGAGGAGACATCACTGTCGAAAGAGTGGCCTCTGCAGACAATATCGCTGATCCACTTACTAAGCCCTTGCCAGGACCATTATTTGACAAACATCGCGAAGCAATGGGTCTACGTAGTATGACTAGTTGGCTTTAGGGCAAGTGGGAGATTGAAAGAGTGGGTGCCCGCTGAGCCAACTTGTGGCTAAGGGCTTTGATGACTCTTTGTATAAACAATCTTTTGTTTAATATAATTTACACTTTTATTAATGGCAATGACTTTATCTTTCTTCATATTGTTATATTGTGATATACTATTGTTGTTTTGATAAAGACCTTGAATATACTATAGTGTATGTAAGATGTGGTAGAACATGGGGATGTCTATCATGAAACACATCTTATAGTCACTGTATATTCTAAACTGTTCCTAGTCGATTGAGCCGTCCGATAATAAGGATAAGGATCACTCGAGTTTGAGACTAGCATTTGCGATGCAGAGTACCACGTTTCATTGGTAGGGAACATAGAGATGTTCGAAGCATGCAAATGGATATTCATACGATGAATGATCGAACTACCCTATCCGGACTTTCCAAGTGGTTATCACTTATCGAGTGGATAAAGTCCGCGGTTTTGGTTGTACACCATTAGTCCTTACTACTTGAAACATCATTGAGACTCTATATGCTAGTACTGTGCTTTGACTCGTTTACCGACTCTATTAGGGTCATCAGGTGTCGGGATTGGGTACAGTTACAACACATATAGGAGTCGATGCTTTGTTGTCAAGGATTCACCACATACTTGCGAGTGTGGATATCCTATGCGATCTGAGGAGATATTAGTGTGACGAATCTCTGGCCAGAGTACATGATGTGTTTTAAGAAATGGTTTCTTAGTAGCACATGCGATGTCACTATTTGATCTTCAAGATGTATTGCATAGTTATCGAATCTCGAACGACTCTCGATTTACCAATGGTTGTTGATTCGATCGGGATATATGGATGAAGGGACCGTACTGTACGCTAACCAAAATCTATTGGTTCTTGCAGGCACTATCAGTGATACCTAGGGAATCATGGGGCGATGTTGCTAGGCGCTCTTACCATGATTCGATGGGCAAGTCGGAAATTGTTGTTCCGAGTCACAAGGAGTTGTGAGCCCACGGCTAGCTGTATCCCTGAACCATTTAGGGTCACACAGAGTAATGGATTTTTAATTCCCGTTGAGATAGTTAAATTTAAAGAGTTAAATTTAATGAACAAAGAAGTTGGACTTCTTATTTAAGAGTAGAGGAGTAAGATTTCCTAAAATGACATAGGGATGGGCATTTTTGGAAATCACTGAATTCGGATTCAGAAAAATTTATCTTGACTTTAAAAGGTGAAGAAATGGTTTTTGTGCACATTGGTGAAATCGGTTTATCAATCGGAGTCATGATGAATTTTATATTAATTTCTGAACATGCGGGCTTTGCTTGTCGGGCTTGAACTTATGACTAATGGGCCCTAAGCTGTTAGCGGCCTACATTATAAATAAGTTATTGCAGTACAAAAATTACACACAACAGGTCACAAAATAATTTTCGAAAAACCCTAATTTTATTAAGTGTGGCCGCCGCCCCCCTCCCCTCTGCTCGGAAAAATCCAGTCTGTGAATTTTGAATTACAGTCTGGTTTAACGGATCAAATTCGTTAATTCTCTTCGTAGAAACTTCTGATAGATTTTCTAGTGCAATCTATCAGAGGGATTAATTATCCGTTCGTGGACCTGATTGAAGAACAGTTCGTCCATCAGTTCCAGGGATATACAACAAGAGCAGAGCAATCTGTTGGTGTCCATAATCTCGATTCGAGATTGGAGGTAAAAATTTATAATTGTTATTTAATTTTTACACACACAATTTAATCGTTAAGTTTTGATACCCATTATGGAATCGTTCCATATAAAATATTTTAAACTTCCGCTGCACCGGGTATCAATTCTGATTGATCTGATCGCCGCGTTCTCCAACATATGGTTATCCTGCTTATGTCTTATTTGATACTGGTGCGTCACATACTTTTATATCTGAGCAGTTTGTTGCATTGCATTCATTACCTGTTGAGCCCTTAGCTATTGTTGTATCTATTTCATCACCTATGGGTCGAGGTATTGTATCAGTGAAGTCTGTACGAAATTGTATATTACAGTGTGAGGGGCATGAGATTGAGCTTGATTGTATTGTACTCGGTTTGTCTGATTTTGATTGCATAATCGGTATTGATATGCTAACCAAGTACAGAGCTACAGTAGACTGTTTTCAGAAGATTGTGAAGTTCAGACCTGATATGACTGATGAATGGAAATTTTATGGTAAGGGATCACGAGCTAGAATTCCTTTGATATCTGTTCTTTCTATGACTGACTTGTTACAGAAAGGGGCAGAAGGATTCCTTATTTATGTAGTCGATATACTGAAGACTAGTCCGAAATTGACTGATGTACCGGTGGTGAGCGAGTTTGTAGATGTATTACCTTATGAGATTCCAGGATTGCCACCATACAGAGAGGTAGATTTCAGTATTGAATTGATGTCAGGTACACAACCGATATCAAAAACACCGTACCAAATGGCACCGATTGAATTGAAAGAACTGAAAGACCAACTCGAAGATTTGTTGGCCAAGGGTTATATCAGACCGAGCGTCTCTCCTTGGGGTGCTCCGGTATTGTTTGCTAGAAAGAAGGACGGATCGATGAGACTATGTATTGACTACCGGCAATTGAACAAAGCAACGGTAAAGAATCGCTATCCTTTACCTCGTATCGATGATTTATTTGATCAATTGCAGGGATCGTCAGTATATTCGAAGATTGATTTGTGATCCGGATATCATCAACTGAGGGTTAGAGACGAAGATATTCCTAAGACTGCATTTAGAACCAGGTATGGCCATTATGAATTCATAGTCATGCCTTTTGGTCTAACGAATGCACCAACAGTTTTTATGGGATTGATGAATAGGGTATTTCAAAGATATCTAGATGATTTTGTGATCATATTTATCGATGATATCTTGATTTATTCTAAGAATATGTGTGAACATGCTGATCATCTCCGAATTGTATTGAGAACGTTACGGGAAGAAAAATTATATGCCAAGTTATCCAAATGTGAGTTTTGGTTGCAGCGAGTCGTGTTTCTTGGCCATATAATTTCAGGAGATGGTATATCAGTGGATCCAAGCAAAGTAGAAGCTGTGATCAGTTGGCAAAGACCGACGTCTGTGCCAGAAATTCGAAGTTTTATGGGCTTAGCTGGTTATTATCGTCGATTCATTCGAGATTTTTCATCTATAGCGAAGCCTATTACACAGCTTAAACAGAAGAATGCACCATTTGTTTGGTCTGAGGCATGTGAAAGGAGTTTTGTTGAACTGAAGAAGAGATTGACTACTGCGCCAGTGTTGACAATCCCTACAGGTACTGGTGATTTTGTTGTTTATTGTGATGCTTCTCACCAGGGTTTGGGATGTATTTTAATGCAGAAAGGACATGTTGTTGCTTATGCTTCTCGACAACTGAAACCACATGAGGTTAGGTATCCGATTCATGATCTTGAATTGGCTGCTATCGTTTTTGCATTGAAGATCTGGAGACATTATTTATACGGCGAGAAGTTTGAAATCTTTTCTGATCATAAAAGTCTGAAGTATTTATTTTCACAGTCTGAATTGAATATGAGACAATGACGATGGCTTGATTTACTGAAGGATTTTGATTGTGAAATCAAATATTTTCCGGGAAAATCTAACGCAGCAGCAGATGCCCTGAGTAGAAAAGTATGTGCTCTATCTTTATATACTATAGGTGTATCTAATTTGATTGAGAATTGTTGTGTTTCTGGATATGTATTTGAGACAGATAGAAGGCCTATGAGAGTTTATGCAATCAGTGCTGAACCAGAGTTGTTGATTCGTATCAAAGAAGCACAGAAAGCTGATCAGAATGTACAGAAATCGATTGAAATGATCAGATCAGGACATCAGTCTGAGTACAAGCTTAGTGACGATGATATCTTGTATGTGAATAACCGAATAGTTGTTCCCAATATTGCAGACTTGAGACAGAATATTCTGAAAGAAGCCCATTGTAGTCACTTTAGTGTTCACCCTGGAGGCAGAAAGATGTACAACGACTTGAAGAGTCAGTACTGGTGGAAACAAATGAAGTATGATGTGACTGAATTTGTATCCAAATGTTTGAATTGCCAACAGGTGAAGGCTGAAAGAAAGAAACCGGGTGGCTTATTACAGAGTTTATCAATTCCTGAATGGAAATGGGATCACATTTCCATGGACTTTGTAACGAAGTTGCCACGATCATCTCGAGGATGCGATGCTGTTTGGGTGATCATTGACAGATTGACGAAATCTGCGTGCTTTATTCCTTATCGAATGACTTATCGTCATGATCAAATGGCGGATCTCTATATTCGAGAAGTGGTAAGAATTCATGGTGTGCCAAAGTCGATTGTATCTGACCGAGATCCGAGGTTTACTTCGCACTTTTGGCATAGCCTACAGGAAGCTCTAGGTACGCGTTTACATTTGAGTACTGCTTACCATCCTCAAACCGACAGTCAATCTGAACGAACTATTCAGACGCTTGAGGATATGCTTAGAGCTGTAGTACTTGATTTTGGTGTTACATGGAAAAATTCTATACCACTCGTGGAATTTTCTTATAACAACAGTTATCAGACGAGTATAGAGATGGCACCATTCGAAGCGTTATATGGAAAGAAGTGTCGATCACCTTTGTATTGGGATGATGTTTCTGAGATACCTGAGTTAGGGCCAGATATGATCAGACAGATGACTGAAAAGGTGAAACTGATACAGCAGAGAATGAGAACAGCACAGCACAGACAGACCAGATATGCGAATGTACGACGACGGCCGTTATCTTTTGATCAGGGAGATAGAGTGTTTCTGAAGATTTCACCGTTCAGAGGCACCGTTCGATTTGGTAAACAAGGGAAATTATCTCCGAGGTATATTGGGCCGTATGAGATTCTCGAGAAGATAGGCAATCTAGCTTATCGACTCGCTCTTCCTATGTCTTTATCTGGAATACATGATGTCTTTCATGTATCGATGTTGAGGAAGTACATATCTGATGCATCTCATGTGATTCACTCCGATGAAGCTGAATTGGATGACACTCTTAGTTATTTCGAGCAACCAATTCAGGTTCTTGATAGAAAGACGAAGCAACTTCGAACGAAGACCATTCCATTGGTGAAGATTCAATGGAGTCGACACGGAGTTGAAGAAGCAACTTGGGAAGTCGAAGAAGATATGAAGCAACGATTTCCTTATCTATTCCACTGATGTGAGTTCTTATTCAGTTTTCAGTTATTCTTTATTCTTATGAGCATACGAACTGCATATCTATACTTTTTATGAATTCGAGGACGAACTCATGTCTTAGTGGGGGAGAAATGTAAGGCCCGGGATTAATTAGATATTAATCCGAATTTATTTAATTTTAATCCGAGTATATTTAATTTGGGAATATTTGGAGTTTTGATTCAAATTCTAATATTCTTAAATTATTTAGGATTGAAATTGAATTAAAATAAGGGCCGAGGACCAAATTGCAATTATTGAAGAATCTAGGGACTAAATTGCAATATCTATTGAAAGTTATCAGATTTTTTTTGTTGATTCAGCATGTACACGTGCATGATATTGAGAATTCAGAAGTTTTTGAAGCAGAGCCCGTCTTTCTTCCTCTTTTCTTTAGAAAATTTGATTTTCGATTTGCCATAACTTTTGTTCCGGTTGTCCGATTTCGATTCCGAAAAGTGTTCTGGAATCCTTACGACGAGGGATTTGATCTCGTGTAAGTTTTATGTTATGTTTTATGGATTTCGAAATTGATATGTGGCAAAGATCAGATTCTGAAATTTTGGAATTGTGCTTGGTGTTCTATCGTTTGAATATGCAACACCGGAATTGATGAGCTTATGTTATTGTGTCCAAATATGATCTCCAGCTTATGATTGTAGATTATAGCTATTTCAATGAAGATTTGAATGAGTTATATCAGCTGGTTTGTGAAATATATCTATAAGTTTGAATGATATTGAAAAGGGAAATTATTTCGAAGTCGGGATTACGTCGGTTACCGAATTGAAATCGCTACGTCGTTTAATCGAGTTTTGGAACTGTTTTGATAGCCAAATTCTGAGTTGAAGTTGTTATTGCGATGTTATCAATGTTATAGTATTTTTATTGTTCAGTTTCAGTCAAGTTTGGAAGGCCAACAACACGAGACGCCGACTTTGAACGAACGAAGAAAGAGTTGAGGTTTGAAATGCGATTGATTGATGAATTCTTGATGGTTTTGACTCGTTTCTGAAATGATAGATTGGTATGAAGTTTTATATATGTATTTTGATTATATCTTGCAGATTTGAAGAGTTCAAAACCGAGATAAACGAAGGTATAATGACGACATCGCGAAGTAGGGACTTTGAAACTCAAGAACGATTATCTTTGAGTTGGCCCGCAAAAAATCACATACTTGTTTATGTTTTGAATTAATTGTGGTGTTGTTGATCCATCTCAGGTAGTGGATCTTTATATTCGAGTTGATATGATGTTATATTGAATTGATTCTATGTCAAGGTTGCTGTTAACCTTATTTGCGAGTCGGTTACGAACTCGTTAGATGGATATCCATGTCAAGATCATTTATGAATCTTGATGGCTTCGAAGTTATGTGAATCAATTCGTCTTTAAAGCATTGAGTACTCTATTTGTTGAGTTGAGTTTTAAATAGAGTCGTTATGATTTATTTAACGCTTTCGATATGTTGGTTATACTGAGAATTATGTCTCACCGGAGTTTATCCGGCTGTTGTCTTGTTTTGTATGTGTGCTTGACAACAGAGAGGGCAGGAGCTGATCATCGACGTCATTGACAGCTGGGAGAGAGTATAGCACGTGAGGACTCGGGTTGTAGATGATGTTTTGAATGGTAGAAGCATGGAACCTTAGAACTTGTGGGTTTTGGAATACATGTATGAAACTTGAGATAGATTATGTCGTTTATCGTTTCTTTAGCGACTTGTGCGATGTAATAAATACATGTATAGATGCTTGAGACCTTGTTTATATTAATATGCATGATTTGGATCTTTTATATCATGTTTTGGACTTGAGTTTGATGAATTGGAAGGAGTTGAAGGGATCAAATTTGCGGACAAAGAACAAGGCAAGTTTCTGCTTCAGGAGGCGCCCCCGCGGTAGTTTTTGACGGCTCGCGCGCAGCCTGGAGATTAGCCTACTGTTTTGGAAAAAAACAGGGGCGCCCCCGCGGTAGTTTTTGGCGGCGGGGGCGCACCCCTTTTTGAAAAAAAAATATATATATATTTTTTAGATCCTTTCTTTCCTTATTAGTTTAATGATGCTTATTCATTAAATGCCCTTAGGATTTGAGATTAGCAACCCAAGGCCCCACACCGAACATCCAAGAAATATATCTGTGTCTACTTATGTTATTGCATTGCATCATTCCATGGATATCATCTAGCATGTTGAGAGTTATTTCCGCACTAATCATAGTTGCTCTTATATTTCTAGCAGGCTAAAATAAAACCGGTCGAGTGAACTAACATTTACTCAACCATATTGCATTAGATTTTAAAGACTATCAATATTGTGTATTCACCCCCCCCCCCCCCCAACCCCCTCTACACACTATATCGATCCCCAACAAGTGGTATCAGAGAGGGTTTTTCTATTTAGCTACTGATATTCATCATGACTTCTTTAAATAAAATTCCTATGTTCTCTAAAGAAGATTATGATGACTGGAAAATTTGTATGTAGGCACATCTTTCTGCTCAAGATGATGATATGTGGTACGTTATCACTGACGAACCCATGAAGATTCTCAAAGTCAACAATGTTGTAGCCATAACTGGAGGAGAATCACAGATGGTCGAGAAACCCAGAATGGAATGGACTAATGAGGATAAAAAGAAAGCAAATCTTGATAACGTAGCCAAAGATATGTTGTACAAGACGCTGGACAAAAATATGTTTAGCAAAATCAAGGCGTGCTCAACTGCCAAAGAAATTTGGGAGAAACTCACTCAATTGTGCGAAGGGAGCGACAAAACCAAAGAAAACAAACTCACTGTAGCAATACAGATGTTTGACAATGTCAAGATAAAACCAGTAAAAACAATGACTGAGTTTGATGAAAGATTCAGCAATATTATTTGTGAATTAATTGCTCTTGGAAAGATATACACTAATCGTGAAATTTCTTTGAAGGTTATGCGAGCATTACCCAGAGAATGGGATTTCAAGACCATAACCATGAGGGAATCAAAAGATTTGAACAAGCTAGAGCTTCATGATCTGTTTGCGGATCTCAAAGAATATGAGTTTGAACTTGGAATCCGAACAGAGGAAGAACCATCAGCGTCAAACCCCACCAAGGCACTAACGACAACTATCCTATCTCAACCGATCGAGGATACAACAAAGAAGACAGCTGAACAAATGAGTGGAGAAGCTATGTCTCTCTTTATCATAAGGTTTGGAAAGTTTATGCGTACTAATAAAAAATTTAAACCTTACTACAAACAAGACCATACAAAGGATGGTCCCACATGCTTTAACTGTGGCAAGCAAGGCCATTTTATTGCAGATTGTACTAAACCCAAGAATGAAGAAAGAAAGCAGCACTATGAGAAGAAGAAAGGCAAAGAAGGAAGAAGAACATATCGAAAGAATAAGGAGCAAAAGGTACTAGTTGCAGACGAAGGGAAAAGCAAATGGGCTGAAACAGAATCTGACTCAACCGATATAGATAGCTCATCCAAGGAAAGCGAGGAAGAGCGAGTTCAATGTCTCATGGCTAACTCCATACATAAAGAAGATGACACTGAGGTATTTGACTTCAACTCATCTGACTTTACACAAGAGGAACTCATTCAGGCACTGAATGAGATGGTCACTGAGTATAAGAAGCTTTCTATATCATTCGAGGAAGCAAAAACAGAAAAAGCATGTCTCATTGATAAATCAAGAGAATCTAGCTATTCACAGCAAAAAGAACTTGATGGTCTAAGGACTAAGCTAAATCTGTTAGCTACTGAGAATGATAATATGAAACGAGTATTCCAAGCTACTTTATTTGAAAATCAAAAGTTGCTTAAAACAATCAATGCTTGGAATAAGGCTTCTGACTCTTTGGATAAGATACATGAGAACCAGAAACAAGTAGGTGATAAAACTGGTCTTAGATATGGATCAAATGATTGTACTGGCTCAAAAGTAAATACTCAACCGTACTCTAGTGGGAACAATCCCAATGAAATGAGATTTGTTCGATCTAGTACGATATATGAACACGCTGAACCAGATATAGATGTTAAACAGCCAAGTTGCTATGGTAAAGGCAAGCACGAAGGACTAGGGTATGTGAAACCTAAGATCCCTAGGAAAGAAGAGACATGGAATAAACCAAGATTGAATGAAAAAAAAATGGGAAACCAAACTAAGTTCAAACAATCAAAGTTTGAACCAAGTCAACTCAAGTACATGAATCGTCGGGTGACACATAACCAACACTTCAATTGTAAGCCTGTTCAAAAATGATGTAGACTGAATAACACAGATCAGAGGTTCAAACAGTACACTGTTGTTGTGAAAATTCCTCGCAAGCGTACGAGTGTCAAGTTTTAATATAGTGATAAAATCAAGTATCGATCCCTCAGGGAGTAAAATGAAAATAATAGTGCTTGTAATTAGAATAGTCCAAACTTTATCTAGAAAATCAATAATCAAGAATTTTGCAATTAAAATAAATAATTAAGAGATTTAAAAAACACGCACACAACTTTTAGATTAAAAATCAATCAGAGAAAATGGTCTAGAGGTATAGATTTCACCTGGTTTCAACAACAATCAATCCTAATTAATTAATCTTCATGAATTTCAAAGAATTAATAGCCAAGAACACTTACGTGTATTATTCCCTCTCCCGAGTGCCGAATAAAATATATCAACTACAATTGAATTCCAATATCCCTATTAAGAATCTACTTGCAGTGATCAATTCAAAACTATGTTCTCTTTAAAAGCTCTGTTAAAATTATAAGCTCTCCCGAGTCAGATAAACAATTAACAATGTATTTTCCAATGATCCTATTCAAAATCTCCTCTCCCGAGTGCCAGATTTCAAATAAATATTACAAATCAATTATTGATCAGATAATTGAAAAGACAATCAATTCTAGAAAAACAATTAATCTAGAAGAAATCCAATTCAATAAAATCAAAAATTCAAGAAAGTGTCTACACCAGGTTCCATCCGACCTCTAGACTATAAAAATTAGTTCATAATAAAATTCTGAATAAAACAATAATCCTTAAATTCAAACATATTCAGAATAAAATAAAATATAAAATAAACAAATCCGTCGTCGACGCCGTGTTCGGTCGATCAAACTCCGTCTTTGTTCTTCAATTAAGCTCCAGAAATTCCTTCCCAAAAGTTCTCGATCAAATCTCTGATTCCTCTCGTAATTGTTGCGGCGGCCCCCTCTTCAGATGAAAAATTCCCTTTTATAGTGTCTCACAAAGCCCACTCAAAAGCCCAAGAAATTATAAAAATTTCCTTCCGAATAAAAATTTCCAAGTTCAGAATTTAGCGACAAGGGCCTCTGTTCTCAAGTTTCTCCTCTGAAGCGCGATAGCGCTGCTTTCTTTCTCATTAGCGCTTAAAGAAGCGCTAATCAATTAAGGCCCAATAGTTGAAGCCCGTCACTATTCATCTTCTTTGTCTGATCGTTTCTTTCTTTCTTTCTTCTTCTTTTCTTTCTCAATTCTTTTAATTCTTTTCTTTCAAATCTCATTTTTCTCATTTTTCCTCCGTTTCCACATAAATTTCATACTTTCCTACAAACACAAAAACAACAACATACCCACATAAATCTGCTCGAAATAAATATTTAACAATTAAAATCATATATAAATTAAGTGTATAAAATACACTTATCAAATACCCCCAAACTTAGACTTTTGCTAGTCCCGAGCAAAACTATTAAATTCCAAAAACTCATTCTATCAAACCCACAAAAATAGTCAAGAAATATTATGAAACAATGGCCTCAACAATGATTTCAAAAATATCAAATCCAAATCATATCCAACCTACTAACACTTGAAAGTTTTAGCCAATCACAAAATAATAACCGCATAAACTCACAATCTTCGCAACTCAAGTTCAAAACACCATTCTCCAAATTCAATTCAAACATTCATAGATCATGAGGACTTTTCAAAGATAGCATAGGATCAAAAATAGGAAATTAATCAAAAACGCTCACAATCAGGTAAATGCAACGAATAATAGTGTGTGCGTGTTTCGATCAAAATTCATAATCATTAAAAGCATCAATCAACAGTCCATATGCTAAATTCTTGCAACTCTTCTCCACTAGTATATTGGGCAACTGAGACTCGGTCATTAGGACTTATTCAGCTTATAATGTAAGGCCTGGCTCATGGCTACAAATAAAAGATAAGAATTCAAAATAAGGAGTAATTCATATTATCAAACTCAATTACGACTCATTTTTCATTCACAATTTCACATTCTTTCAATTCATTTCATTTCTCAATTTTTTCACAACTCACTTTTCAGAACTTGTTCAACTCTCTACCACATTTTTCAACTCTTTTTTTCTACTACCTTTTTTTTCATCTTTTCAATTCATCCACCACACCAATCCTTTTTTCTTCAAATAAAGCTAGGAGCATACAACATTTTAGCATTCAAATTACTCCCTTAAAGGTAGGAAATAGTGTTTAGGCTAATTAGGTAGTCAATGTAGGACCTTGAAATAATGACGAATGGGGGCTTAATCACACGTTTACACGCATGCCATTCGATTTTCAATAAAGCTCAAACAAGGTACTAGGGATAAAATAGATAATTAGGTAACTTGAAAGGCTCAAACGAATTCAGAAAAACCGCCTAAATCATTCCTAATCTCAGTTTTGCCCGTATTTCGCCTCGAAGAGTGTCCAAACTAGTTCTAGACAAGTCTCAATCCACAATTAAATCATACAAATTCAATCAGTGCAGAAAAAGAATAATCATCAGCAGTTAAAGATGATTTTCAACAAATTTCAGATTTCTCGTACCTCAATGTACTCATATACGTGTAGGCTCAAATAGGCAACTAAGGATAAATTTTTCAATGAAAATTAGGCCCAAAAATTTCAAACAGTGCCTCAATCATATCTATATCTGTATGTCTCAAACATCAGATTCAAGCATTAATCACAGAGTATATAGGAAATTGTTCATCTAATTGGTTCCATTTTTTCAGAAATATTTGTTAGATAAGTGGACAATCATGGATTTCAGTTATAGCACAAGAATATTTTTCATTGGCCATGCATCCATATATTTCTCAACTCAATTCAACTCAACTCAACAAAAACAACAATTAAAAACTAATTCTCCCCCCAAACATAATGTAATCATTGTCCCTAATGATTAAAAACAATAAAAAGAACAAGGGACTCATACCTTCGACACCGAGCATCAGGACTCGGCGTCATCATCATCATCTCCATGGAACGAAGGTGCAGCAGCAGCAGTATCATCATAAGACCACTGCGGAGGAGTTGGATAAGGCACAACAGTTGGCGGATAATTCTGTGCAAGAGCGGCAGTGAAATCATGCATATATGTCATATGTGCTCGCATCATCTTCCACTGCTTCTTCATCTGAGAAAGCACGGCCGTAGAATCATCACGAGTAGAATACGCAGGGGCCAGATGTGACGGTAGTGACATAAGTCCTTCCAAATGGGAAGGTGCTGGCTCAAAGTGTGGTAGTGGCTCCGAGGGTTGCGGTGGTTCAGCTGCCTGTTCAGAAGTACTGGCTGCTTTCTTCTTCTTGTCCCGTCTCAATGCACCAGTAATTCTTATAGGACCTCGAATTGGAAGAATCTGCTCTGTATCATCCCACACAACACCAGCTAACCGGCAAAGTTGAGTAATCAAGGACGAGTGGGGTAAACTGATAGTCGAGGAACCCCTAACTGCAGCAATAATAGACTCCTGAATTACTCTCCCAGCGTCAACGGATTTCCCTGTCACAATGCAGTACACCAGTCCAGCTCTAACCTTAGTCACATCGGATGTATGCCCAGATGGCAACATCCTGGCAGCCACAAACTCATGCCAATTGTTCGCTTCTCGTCGAAGAAATATGGATGGAAATGTAACAACTTCATCCTTCGCATTCCTCTTCCATTCCGCCCCATCCTCACACAAGGTCTGAAGTACAATGTTATCTGGATATGACTGATTCTTAAATACCTCATACTCATCATCTGCAATGTCCAAATCCGGCATTTCATAGAGACGGTTAATTGTACTCTTGTCAAAAGGCACCAATTTCCCTCGAACTCGAACTTTCAGATTCACGTCTTTGACTATCAAATTTGCATAAAACTCATGAATCAATGATATAACAGCATCTGGTGGACTCCTAACAAATGTCTCTCAACCTCTTCTCTTAGCTTCAATTAGCGCCGGTGCACTATACTCTCTCAAACTCATTCCTCTTTCTTTGTGCATCCCTCGCTCCATTACATCAAAACAATACTCCTCCGCTGTGGCATTCCAAAATCTATGTCTATCGTATGAAGCGGCAGAGGACGACGAAGAAATTGCTCCTTTCCCTTTGGTTTTTGGTGGCATTGTAACTCAATAATTCACTCACTTCAAATCAAATGCCTCAAACAATGCAATAAACTCCAAACAATTTCAGCAACCAACGTTCAAATATAACCCAAGCACTTCAATAAACACTTGGTAGGCATTAATACAATGATATAGAATTGCACTGCCGCAAACGTACTCCAATCCACAATGCAGACAAAACTCAGATAACCCAATACCCTCAAATCACAACATTTATCAAAAATCAAATGTAAGAGATAAAATTTCAGCTTTTGTACCGTTCACGAATACATTTTCCAAATTCTTCAATTTCCCTTTTCTCGACAAGCTGAGATGGAGCAAGATCAATTTTTAGAATTTCTGCCTTGTAATTAAGATTACAAACCTTGAGCTGATGATATTTTGTTGACTAGAAGATTTACGATGATCATGCCCTTGCGTGAGATTTAAATACGGACTGGGGATCGTGATTTAAGTCTGGGAGGAAGACTCTGGAATGGGCTTTTAAACTGAATAATGAAGTAGCGCGATAGCGCCTAAACATTCGCGCGTTAGCGCTTGACGTTGCGCTAGTGAAGAGCGCGATAGCGCTTAATGATGTGTATTCCGGAGCGCGATAGCGCCTGATTTGGAGTGACGGAGCGCGTTAGCGCTAAGTGAGGCGCCCTTAGACTACGCGATAGCACTTAATTCGAGCGCGGTTGGGGAGCTTGGAGCGCGATATCGCTAAGTGAGGCGCTAATGGTCAGCGCGGCTATTGATGCGCGACAGCGCTTAAGAAGCGCGGTTGAACAGCGCGATAGCGCTTAGGGAACGCTATTGGCTTGGCTTCGGTGTGTGGAGTGCGTGCGGGCGCGCATGAGCCTCTGATTTCAACTCCCAAATCATGAGCGGACGCCTCCAATCTTGGGCGAGCGCCTATAATGCGCTGCAAAAAGACCGAAATCCTGAAAAATAATTCAACAATTTTAAAATTAGGCCTCCAAAATTATCAACAATAATTCAAAAAACTTAAAATTAGCTAATGAGCAAAAAATAAAAAAAAAAAAATTAAAGCAGAAATTTAAATAAATAAAAAAAATTAAAATAAATAAAAATAAAACAAAAATTTTGGGTTCCTCCCAAAAAGCGCTTGATTTAGAGTCGCCAGCTCGACTTTCAAAGTATTAAGTCTTCCCTTTCTCTTTCACGCGCCAAATAAATTTCACGAGGCGCCTTTTAAATTTCGCTCTCTTGTTCTTCGTGGCTTTCTGTGGTAGTAAATTCGGCGTTTTTTCATTCGATGAATCGACCACAAAATCAGATCGGTTACAGTTCTCCAACTTCATAACCGGTTCAATTGAGCATAAGTCTTCGATGGATGGATTAGATGTATTCATGAATAATTTGAGAATCACTCTCTCGCCTTCCACACCCATCGACAACTCCCCTTTCATCACTTCAATTTTTGCATCTGCCGTGGCCAAGAATGGTCTCCCAAAAATGAGTGGAGCACCATGATCTGCTTCTATATCCAATACCACAAAATCCGCTGGGAATATGAATTTATCCACCTTGACTAGAACATCTTCAACAATTCCTAGTGGATATTTAATGCTCCGATCCGCCAATTGTAATGAAATCTTAGTCGATTTCATATCTCCCAACTCCAAGGCCCTGTAAATAGATAATGGCATTAAATTAATACTGGCCCCTAAATCACAAAGTGCATTATTAAAATGAGAACCACCAATAGAACAAGGAATAGTAAAACTCCCTGGATCCTTAAGTTTCTGTGGCATCTTCTTTTGTAGCACCGCACTGCACTCTTCCGTCAGATTGACCACCTCGTTCTCTAGCAGTCTCCTTTTCTTGGACATCATCTCCTTGATGAATTTCGCGTAGTTCGGCATTTGTTCCAAAGCATCAGCAAAGGGAATGTTGATGTGAATTTTCTTGAAAATCTCCAAGAATTTGGAAAACTGCTCGTCCAATGTTTTCTTCTTGAACCTCTGCGGGTAGGGAAGTGGAGGCTTATACATCGGTTCTGGCTCCTTCTCCTCAACTTTTTCCTCAAATTTCTTCTCTTCAACAGCAGGTTCTTGAATTCCAACTTCTTTTCCACTTCTCAACTCTATGGAATTGCACTGCTCCTTGGGATTTACCTCAGTATTGCTAGGGAACTGGCCGCGGTTGTTGTCCTTCAGTGCATTCGCCAACTGCCCTATGCTGGTTTCCATGGATTGCAACACAGCACCCATGTTGGTCATGTGCGTCTCCAAACTGTCAAGTCAAGACTCAGTTCTTGCCATCCTCTTACCTGATTCCTGTACAAAGGTACTAACCACATCCTCCAAAGACAACTTACCATCACCCTTATTAGTATTATTAGCATAAGAAAAATCTTCATGATTTCGAAAATTATGGTGAAAGGTATTGGAAATAGGATTACCTCTGTATGCACCATATCCTCTGTAGCCATTTGGATTTATATAATTGACTTGCTCTATAGCCGGTGATCCTTCAACTCCATTTGAATCTGCAACATTAATTTTATTCAAAGAAGCTACCTGTGTAGTCAGTGCAGATAATTGAGCAGTGATGGACGTGAGAGGATCCACTGCATACACTCCAGCCGGCTTCTTTACTCCTATACGCTCAGATGGCCATTGGAAACTATTGACCGTCATCTCCTCCAACATATCATAAGCCTGAACATGATCCTTCGTAAATATAGTACCTCCAGCCGCTGAGTCCACCTTCATTCTCGTAGGCGCATTCAGTCCGTTGTAAAACCACTCAATCTGTTCCCAATCTGCAAAATTGTGGTTAGGACAACGTCTTAATAATTCTTTATACCTTTCCCACGCCTCGTATAACTGTTCAGTGTCCATCTGCCGGAAGGTGCTGATCTCGATCTTCAGTTGGGTGGTTTTGGCAGGAGGAAAATATTTTGCAAGAAATTTTTCTGCCATCACCTCCCAAGTAGTGATGCTTCCAAGCGGCAATTATTGCAACCAACTTCTGGCTTGATCCCTGAGAGAAAACGGAAACAAGCGTAAGCGTATAGTATCCTCAGACACACCATTAATTTTTACCGTATCGGTTATCTCCAAAAATGTGCGTAGGTGTAGATAAGGATCGGCAATGGCGCTCCCATTAAATTGGTTCTGTTGAACCATGTTGATCAATGCAGGCTTCAGCTCAAAATTGTTTGCATTGATAGTTCCACGAGCGATTCTAGAGTAGTGAGCCTGGATCGTCGGTCTGAAGTGATCTCTAATAGGCACTAGGGGAGCTTGGTTTTCTTCTTGTTCAGCCATTCTTTCAAGTTCTTCTCTTCTAGCTCGTCTTAAAGCACGTGCAGTGCGCTCGATCTCCGGATCAAAAAGTAGAGAATTAGAACTTTGAGATCGTCGCATAGACTGCAATTAAAAATAAGAAGAAATTAATTAGCAACTTAAAATTAAAATAAAAAACTCTAAATTAAAATCTAGACTAATTGGTAACAAGACTAAAAATTAATCAAATTTACTCCCCGGCAACGGCGCCAAAAACTTGTTGTGAAAATTCCTCGCAAGCGTACGAGTGTCAAGTTTTAATATAGTGATAAAATCAAGTATCGATCCCTCAGGGAGTAAAATGAAAATAATAGTGCTTGTAATTAGAATAGTCCAAACTTTATCTAGAAAATCAATAATCAAGAATTTTGCAATTAAAATAAATAATTAAGAGATTTAAAAAACACGCACACAACTTTTAGATTAAAAATCAATCAGAGAAAATGGTCTAGAGGTATAGATTTCACCTGGTTTCAACAACAATCAATCCTAATTAATTAATCTTCATGAATTTCAAAGAATTAATAGCCAAGAACACTTACGTGTATTATTCCCTCTCCCGAGTGCCGAATAAAATATATCAACTACAATTGAATTCCAATATCCCTATTAAGAATCTACTTGCAGTGATCAATTCAAAACTATGTTCTCTTTAAAAGCTCTGTTAAAATTATAAGCTCTCCCGAGTCAGATAAACAATTAACAATGTATTTTCCAATGATCCTATTCAAAATCTCCTCTCCCGAGTGCCAGATTTCAAATAAATATTACAAATCAATTATTGATCAGATAATTGAAAAGACAATCAATTCTAGAAAAACAATTAATCTAGAAGAAATCCAATTCAATAAAATCAAAAATTCAAGAAAGTGTCTACACCAGGTTCCATCCAACCTCTAGACTATAAAAATTAGTTCATAATAAAATTCTGAATAAAACAATAATCCTTAAATTCAAACATATTCAGAATAAAATAAAATATAAAATAAACAAATCCGTCGTCGACGCCGTGTCCGGTCGATCAAACTCCGTCTTTGTTCTTCAATTAAGCTCCAGAAATTCCTTCCCAAAAGTTCTCGATCAAATCTCTGATTCCTCTCGTAATTGTTGCGGCGGCCCCCTCTTCAGATGAAAAATTCCCTTTTATAGTGTCTCACAAAGCCCACTCAAAAGCCCAAGAAATTATAAAAATTTCCTTCCGAATAAAAATTTCCAAGTTCAGAATTTAGCGACAAGCGCCCGCTCCAGAAATCACGCGCGCGCGTATAGGCCTCTGTTCTCAAGTTTCTCCTCTGAAGCGCGATAGCGCTGCTTTCTTTCCCATTAGCGCTTAAAGAAGCGCTAATCAATTAAGGCCCAATAGTTGAAGCCCATCACTATTCATCTTCTTTGTCTGATCGTTTCTTTCTTTCTTTCTTCTTCTTTTCTTTCTCAATTCTTTTAATTCTTTTCTTTCAAATCTCATTTTTCTCATTTTTCCTCCGTTTCCACATAAATTCCATACTTTCCTACAAACACAAAAACAACAACATACCCACATAAATCTGCTCGAAATAAATATTTAACAATTAAAATCATATATAAATTAAGTGTATAAAATACACTTATCAACTGTAAAGCCTAGACCACACACAAATTCACATCGTGTACCTCGACCGACTCACTTTGTAAACACTCACACGGGTAAAACCGTTAGAGTAATTCAGGTGTGGGTTCCAAAAGGTCTAATCCAATTTGGACCCAAATAGATAAGGGTACCATGGTTGTACATTCTTCTTACAGGTACTATCAGTAAAATCAGTCGAGAAGAATAGTGCAACAGAAAGGTCAACGTGGTATCTTGATAGCGGATGCTCCAGACACATGACTGGAAACAAAGACTTACTATCCGATATCATACATTACAAAGGACCTAAGATTATTTTTGGTGATAACTCAAAGGGTAAGACCGTGGGTAAGGGTAAGATTACTCATGGTAACTTTATCATTAATGACGTATTGCTCATTGATAACTTATGTTATAATCTGATCAGCATCAGTCAACTATGTGACAATGGTTATATTGTTGAATTTCTTAAACATTCTTGCATGATCAAATCTAGCAACAACGATATTATGCTAACCGGACTAAGAGAACAAAACACGTGTAGGCTGAATTGGCAAAGTAAACAACCGATAGTTCCTAATTGTTTTGTTGCTCAGAATGATAAGCATTGGTTATGGCATAAACGGCTCAACCATATAAATTTCAAGTCCATTAGGCATCTGAGTAAACATGATTTGGTTCTTGGCTTGCCCAAAGGTGATTTTAAAATAGATAGAGTGTGCTCCGCTTGTCAGCAGGGCAAACATGTGAGAGCCTCTTTTAAAAACAAAGGATGCTCATCTTCTTCCAAATGCTTGGATCTGTTACATATGGATCTGTTTGGTCCTATACCGATCAGGAGCTTAGGGGGAATGAGATATACCTTAGTGATTGTGGATGATTACTCTCGATTTACTTGGGTAATTTTCTTATCATCCAAAGATCAAACTGCTACTCACCTGATAAATATTTTCAAACGTATGAAAAATGAGAAACATACTGGGATAGACAAGATCAGGAGTGATAGAGGCACTAAGTTTTTAAACAAAACCCTTGAATCCTATCTAGATGACCAAGGCATCAAGCATGAGTTATCTGCTGCTCGGACCCCACAGCAAAATGGGGTTGCTGAACGAAGAAATCGAACTCTTAAGGAGGCAGCCAGAACTATGATTGTTGATTCCTATGTATCTCAAAGACTCTGGGCAGAAGCAATTAACACATCATGTTACACTCAAAACAGATCTATGATTAACAAGAGACACAACAAAACACCATATGAGATCTGGAATGGCACAAAACCTGATGTCTCATACTTTAAAGTATTTGGTTGTGTTTGTTATATTCATGATAATGGAAAACATCGTCTGACAGCTTTTGATGCAAAAGCAGATGAATGCATATTTGTTGGATTTTCCTCAGTCAGCCGAGCTTACAGAGTGTTCAATAAAAGATCACTGACTATAGAGGAATTCATTCATGTAATTTTTGATGAAACTACTGTATGTGCAGAAAAGCTTCAAATTGACATTCAAGATCTAGGCAGCAGGCTGAAGTCAACCGTTCTACAGGATGAAAGTGATAGTGATGATCCTCCTAACACAAGAGATGAGCAAGCAGAAGAGATTATTCAACCCAATGAAGGAGGAGTAGATCACATCAATGACGAACAGATAATCGGAGAGGGTGCTATTGAACCTAACAACGCAATCAGAGATGAGAAAGACACTCAAACAGGCGCAAATCCTCTCGGACCAAATCTTCGGTGGAATAAAAATCATCCACCTGATCTGGTCATCGGTAACCCTACTGCGCCTATTCGCACACGTAATCAACTGATTGATGAGTTATTGCATGCAGCTTTCATTTCACAGCTCGAACCCAAACACATAGATGAAGCATTACAAGATGCTAGCTGGATTGAAGCAATGCAAGAAGAACTAAATCAATTCACTAGAAACTAAGTGTGGAATCTAGTCCCTCGACCGACAAATCAAAACATCATAGGCACCCGATGGGTGTTTCGCAACAAGTTGAATGAGGATGGGACGGTGGTAAGAAATAAAGCCCGACTAGTTGCTCAAGGATTCAGACAAGAGGAAGGCATTGACTTCGACGAATCATTCGCTCCAGTAGCAAGGCTTGAGGCTATCAGAATATTTCTTGCCTATGCTGCTTACAAAAACTTCAAAGTATATCAAATGGATGTCAAGTCAGCTTTTCTCAATGGTTTACTTCAAGAAGAAGTATATGTTGAACAACCACCAGGTTTTATCAACTCTTTAACTCCTAATTTTGTTTTTAAGTTTGATAAAGCTCTTTATGGCTTAAAACAAGCACCGCGTGCATGGTATGATACGTTATAACAATTCCTATTAGATCATGTTTTTACTATAGGAACAGTCGATAAGACTCTTTTTAAGTTTGTTAAAGGAGATCACATTTTACTCGTTCAGATATATGTAGATGATATTATATTTGGATCAACTAATCCTTGTCTATGCGAGAAATTTTCTAAGTTGATGCAGGAACAATTTGAAATGAGCATGATGGGAGAATTAAATTTCTTCCTCGGACTGCATGTCAACATCTGGATAATGGTATCTTCATAAATCAAACTAAGTACACCAAAGAACTTATCAAGAAGTTTGGTATGGAAAATTGTTCTGCCATTTCTACCCCTATGAGTGCTTCTATTAAACTTGACAAAGATGAAGCAGGAGCACCAGCTGAGATAACTATGTATCAAGGTCTAATCGGTTCATTACTTTAACTTACGGCCAGTAGACCAGATATTATGTTTGATGTATGCTTGTGTGCAAGATTTCAAGCAGCACCCAAGCAATCGCATTACATCGCAGCCAAGAGGATTATTAAATATCTTAAAGGCACTACAAATGTGGGTCTTTGGTATTCCAAGGACTCAGAATTTAACCTTGTTGGCTATTCAGATGCAGATTATGCAGGTTGCAAGATTGACAGAAAAAGCACTAGCGGGTTGTGTAAATTTTTGGGAGATAGACTTATTTCATGGTTCAGTAAGAAGCAAACATCAATTGCCACCTCTACTGCTGAAGCAGAATATCTTGCAGCTGGCAGTTGCTGTGCTCAAATACTGTGGATACAACAACAGCTTAGGGACTATGGAATCCAGTCAAATGAAGCTCCCATATTTTGTGACAACACGAGTGCTATTGCAATTACTGAAAATCCAGTGATGTATTCCAGAACCAAGCACATTGATGTGCGCCATCATTTCATTCGTGAACACGTACTCAAAAAGGAGATTCAAATGATTTTACGTATCTACTGACCAGCAGGCAGCAGATATTTTCACCAAGCCATTGCCGGACGCTAAGTTTTCTTATTTTCGCAATATTCTTGGTTTAATTGATTTAAATTAAGACAAGCATAAGTTTAGGGGGAATAATCATTTATTTCTTTTAAGAGCACAAAATACATTCATTACATAAAGTGCTTATCCCTAACCCCCAGTGAGTCTGAAGTCAGCATGAGCCGCAGATATTCTGCTTCTCATTTCATGACTCCACTCTATCATCCAGACGGAGAGGGAGCCTTGACCATTGCAGACTTCATCATCGAAACAGATGTTCTGCATCTCGTCTCTTTCTGCCAACAGCATCATGAGCCGAATAGCGGATGGCCTTAGCACCACAGCAGTGCTCTGGGTTCGCAAGCAACGCTTGCACCACAGCAACCCTGCAGCGAGGCATGGCCTAAGAGGCACAACACCCAAACGATGTTGACAACGAATGGCTTCCATCATATACCACACACTCATGCCTCTTTCCACAACTCTACTTCTGTAGATGAACTTTCGTCTTTCGAAATCGGACTCATCCATTTTTTTTCTTTTCAACTAAGCTATGATCTATCTACTTGTTTACATCACAATATTTATAGGCGTAGAATATCAAAGGCCAAAGGTCACGAATGCCAACAGTTACCTACTGATTTATCTTCATGAAAATCCGAAAGAGATACTTGCTCAGACTGTTGATAAGCATACTTTATCGATATTTGTGCACTCTTGCATTTATTTAAAAGCTCAAAATAATTATTATTTGCAAACAGTGATTTGTCTTCATTAACATTTGATTTTCTTCTCGATGATATCTCATTTAATGTGTGATGTAACGTAACTTTATTAATTCATAAAAGCAGATAATGCGCAAAATAGATTTGTTTATTTCAGGAAAAAGAGAAGGACATATTACATAAGAGCCCTACCGATCTCCTTCTCCACCTCACTTTTCCAAGAGAGCATGTAACGCCCTGTTTTTATCTTAAATGAGTTTATTTGAGTTAATCAGAGATTACAGAGTTCACGAGCCGACTTGATTTTGATCAGGGTCCTTTTTGCAAATTTTGGAAATATCAGGGACTAAAACGCAAATATTGATTTTTATATATTATCTACAACTTGATTGGATTGAGAATAGTCTTCACCTTCTTCCTTCTTGCACGCCATCTCCATTGAAGCCGACCCAATGAGTTTCCAAGCTTTGTGATTTCATTCCGAGCTCGATCCGGCCGTTGGAATTTATTTCTGAAGGCAGATTATCGATCACTGCAGTGAGAGCTCTGTTATATTGTAAGTTCTTCTACGATCGGATACATTCTAGTTTTTGGATATTGTTAGAATCGTTCTAAATTCGTGTATGTGGTTCTCAACAAAGTTCTGATTGTTTATTATATGTCGGTTTTGAAATAGAGCGACGCTCGGAATTGTTATGATTTTTGGAAGCCATTTTTGAAAATGTGGGTTTGAGATTTGTTGGTATTGCCTTGTTGTTGTTGTATTAGCATTGAATTGAGTTGTTATCGGTATTGAACTGCTGTTTGCGCTTCCGGTTTGTTCAGTTTATATCCGTTATGCCGTCGATTTGAGTTTTGGGGATTTCGAACCATTTTTGAGTTGTGATCTTGGCTTGTAAGTTGATTGTGGTTATTGATCATTTATTAGTATCTGAACAGATTCGTTTGGAGCTTGTCAAGCCCAAGATTAACAGCATTTGTTCGTTTCAGAGATTTGGACGAAGAACGGTATAGAGAATTACCTTGAGCCTTGTTGTTGTTTAGATTGGTTAGACTTTGATACAATCTTTTGTTGTAGCTTTCCAGAAGTTGGAACTACTGCCTTGAAAGGTAAAAGCAGTCATCGTCGCGGGATAGCATACTCGGGACTGTTGGTTCTCGAGTTTTCCCTTTTAAATCACATATTGCATCAATATTTGTTCTAGCATGTGGAACTTGTATTTGTTGGTTGATTGAGTTTCGTTATGTGACTTTTGCTTATATTTATGCTATGCATTCATCTTGAGCCTACTTTGTTTACAGCGGGCAGAACCGCCCTTTTTGTTTTAGACATTTGGGAACTATGATTGAGTGGCCTAGGTTGTAGTCCTTTCGCCTTGTGCTAGCATACTCATTATGGTTGCTCAAAGTCTAGAGGAGTGGGATACGTGGCACCACCTCGATTGGAAGAGTCGGTGAGTTGTTACGTGATATCATCCTCAGGATCCCAAAAGCACAGCAGCAATCCCTCGTTTATCAGATTTGATAACCCGTTTTTAAGACATGTGTAACACCCGAAAATTTTAATACGTAAATTCGCATGCATAATTAGGGAAAATAATTATTTAAAAATTTATATTTGGGTTAAATGACATTTATGTGTTATTATGTGAATTATATGCATGATTTAAATTTATTTTATCATTTAACCCGCAGTTATGGTATTTTTGGATTTTTGAGAATATTTATTATTTTGATCGCGTAGACGGGACCGTGGACGGACGAGACACCAAAATTCTTAGCCAAAAATATTTTATGAGTTTATGAGCCTTAAAATATTATTTTAATGTATTTTGTCAAGAAAATTTTAGTATTTATTTAAGAGTTGATTTTTAGCCAAAATAAGTCATTTTAATGACTTTTATTAATTTTTAAAAATACTATAAATTAGTATTTCGGGATTTTTTATTAGTTATCAGATTAGTAGGTATTTTTAAGATTTTAAAATCTTATATTTATGTTATATTATCTACCTAATTATTTTATACTAGTTATTATCCCAAATTATTCCTAGTTACAAAAATTTAAAACAAAAACCTACCCTACCCTAACCCCACTCAGCCGACAACTCCCATCTCCTCCCACCCCCATTCTCACGTTCAGCAGAAAGCAATCTCCATAGCCGATCCTTCATAGATTCTTGGAGTCTTTGGTTCGTTCGTCGTCCCGGAGCGCCGTACACGCGATTAATGTCTCGTTTCTCAATCTATCTTCGTTTAAGGCATGTTTATTCTTTCATTTGAACACCATATAAGCTATTAACCATTCATGTTGGGTTTTATTCAGATTTTTATCAGATATTTCCGAATTATGCAATTTCATGGATGTTTGATGCATGTTTGAGTGTCTACTTGGCATGGCTCACGTTTTTCTTCAGCATGGTATGGTCCAGGGCTGAGGGCTCGAGTCAGAGGGGTCCCAGGGTGCCTTAGGGTCGAGTTTTTTCAGAGTTTTAGGGTGTCATAGGCTGGAAACGAAGCTATTCACTTCTGATGCACACAGACGCTTAGGTTAGGGCTTTGGGAAGAGAGGGGTCGTTCTCCTTACGCAGGCCATGGATTTGTGCGTGGTTTGTTGGGTTTAAAAGATTTAGATGTTGGCTAAAATTGAGAAGTGGTTTCACGGTCTTTGGTTGTCGGAGGAAGCTGCACGAACGAAAGTTTGGCGACTGCTCAGTCTGCGCACGAGGAGGAGGAAGGCGTCTGGTGCAGAGCTTTGTTCTCACTCCTCGGGCCATGGTTTGGTCTGATTCTTGTTGTGTTAGAACCCCCTGGATGTGGGCTATCCATGGGCAGTGGTGCTCCAGCCAGGGGCGGCCGGAGCAGGGCGGCAGCAGTCATGGAATGGCTGCTACTCGCCCAACCGAGAAGAGAAGGAGAGGGGTGATCGGGTTTGGGGTTTGGGGGGGGTTGCTGGGTCGGGTTGTGGGTCAGGGTTGAGTGATGGGTCGGGTCAGGTAGTCATGGGTCGGGTTAACTCGGTCCGGGTCCGGGTTAGGTGGGCCGGGCTTGAGTATTTTAAATTTTTAAATGTTTAATGTTTTAATTGGTTTTTGGGCAAATTAATTAGAAATAAAATTATTTGGACCTCCAAATAATTTTATTTGGGCCTTAAATAATTTATTTAAGTTAGCACAATGATTTTTATGGGCTTGGGAGTCCATGAGAATTTTTGGGCCAGTCAGTGGATTTTGGGCCAGTCTAGAGTTTTATTGGGCTGAAGTTAAATAATTGGGCTTAAATATTTTATTTAGGTCAAGTGAAGTTTAATTAAGTTATTTGGGCTAAAATATGATTATTAGATTTTATTTAAGTTTAATGGGCTTAGAGTGAGTGATCAGCAGTCTGGACCAACCCATGAAAAGAAACTATGTCCGGAATATATATTTAATTATTTTTATGCATGAAGTCTATTTTAAGTAAAAGTATATTTATTATTAAAATTAATTAAATATATATTACGGACATATTTTAAGTGCATGCATAAATGAAATATTTTATGATGTGTTTATGATTAAGAATTGAGCATGAAAAATATTTTTATGGAAATTGAAGTGGTGTGACAGCACAGAGGTGGTTTACCACCGGCACAGAGGTAGTTTTACTACCGGCATAGAAGTGGGTTTACCACTGGCACAGAGGTAGTTTACTACCAGCATAGAGGTGGATTTATCCACCGCCACGTACGATGGTTCTTAGACTGATCAGTCGGCACAGTTATTAGTCACATTCATGGATATGACCATACTCAGTTTTTATGTTTATGACATGCTCAATTATGTTATGTATGATGAAGAAAGTTATGTTATATTTATGATTTATGATTCAGCATTTATGTTATGAAAAATGTTTTCATGCATGCTCATGTACATGTATATGTATTAGTATCTACGTGATGCATTATTTTTAACCTTGTTATAAAGGATTAGACATGTTGAGCCCCTAGGATCACTACGCTTATATGGTGCAGGTGAGCATGATGACATTTATGTAGCTCCTACCGGTGGTGAGGACGTATGAGCTCACGGAGCAGTGGACCCCGTGACCGTCGCAGTTATTTAGATTATTGCATTGAGTTTTGAAACATGATTTATTTTACTATTGTTTCCGCGTATGAGATTTTTCAGCAGTATTGTTTATTATTTTAAATTGATGCATGAAACATTTTTAAGGATTTATTTATTTAATATTTTTTTTAGGTTACTTAAGAAAAGTATGTTATTTTTATATACATATATGTATGGGCGTATATGTATAGTATTATTTTTAGTATATTAAAATAAAATAAAAAAAAAGTTTTTCCGCATTTTATTAGTAGTAGGCGTTTCAATTGGTATCAGAGCACGGTCCTTGGAGGGTGTCCATCTGCCACGTGAAGCTCAGAAATCCTGCTACCGGTCTGTAAGTTTTAAATGCTTTATTAAGATTTAGAAGGAGCATATGTTATTACTTAAAACTTTATGTTAGCAAAGTTTTAAAATACTTAGTTATGCATTGCGATTTACGTGACTTTGGGATACTGAAACTTGTAACTAGATAAGTAATCGTGGAGTTAGTAAACTAAAATTTTGAGGGACTTCGTTATTAGAATTTGATCAGTCGAATTTCGAGGACGAAATTCAAATTAAGGGGGGGAGAATTGTAACACCCGAAAATTTTAATACGTAAATTCGCATGCATAATTAGAGAAAATAATTATTTAAAAATTTATATTTGGGTTAAATGACATTTATGTGTTATTATGTGAATTATATGCATGATTTAAATTTATTTTATCATTTAACCCGCAGTTATGGTATTTTTGGATTTTTGAGAATATTTATTATTTTGATCGCGTAGACGGGACCGTGGACGGACGAGACACCAAAATTCTTAGCCAAAAATATTTTATGAGTTTATGAGCCTTAAAATATTATTTTAATGTATTTTGTCAAGAAAATTTTAGTATTTATTTATATATTTATTTAAGAGTTGATTTTTAGCCAAAATAAGTCATTTTAATGACTTTTATTAATTTTTAAAAATACTATAAATTAGTATTTCGGGATTTTTGATTAGTTATCAGATTAGTAGGTATTTTTAAGAGTTTAAAATCTTATATTTATGTTATATTATCTACCTAATTATTTTATATTAGTTATTATCCCAAATTATTCCTAGTTACAAAAATTTAAAACAAAAACCTACCCTACCCTAACCCCACTCAGCCGACAACTCCCATCTCCTCCCACCCCCATTCTCACGTTCAACATAAAGCAATCTCCATAGCCGATCCTTCATAGATTCTTGGAGTCTTTGGTTCGTTCGTCGTCCCGGAGCGCCGTACACGCGATTAATGTCTCGTTTCTCAATCTATCTTCGTTTAAGGCATGTTTATTCTTTCGTTTGAACACCATATAAGCTATTAACCATTCATGTTGGGTTTTATTCAGATTTTTATCAGATATTTTCGAATTATGCAATTTCATGAATGTTTGATGCATGTTTGAGTGTCTACTTGGCATGGCTCACGTTTTTCTTCAGCATGGTATGGTCCAGGGCTGAGGGCTCGAGTTAGAGGGGTCCCAGGGTGCCTTAGGGTCGAGTTTGTTCAGAGTTTTAGGGTGTCATAGGCTGGAAACGAAGCTATTCACTTCTGATGCACACAGACACGCAGGTTAGGGCTTTGGGAAGAGAGGGGTCGTTCTCCTTACTCAGGCCATGGATTTGTGCGTGGTTTTCTGAGTTTAAAAGATTTAGATTTTGGCTAAAATTGAGAAGTGGTTTCATGGTCTTTTGTTGTCGGAGGAAGCCGCACGAACGAAAGTTTGGCAACTGCTCAGTCTGCGCGCGAGGAGGAGGAAGGCGTCTGGTGCAGAGCTTCGTTCTCACTCCTTGGGCCATGGTTTGGTCTGATTCATGTTGTGTTAGAACCCCCTGGATGTGGGCTATCCATGGGCGGTGGTTCTCCGGCCAGTGGCGGCCGGAGCAGGGCGGCAGCAGCCATGGAATGGCTGCTGCTCGCCCAGCCGAGAAGAGAAGGAGAGGGGTGATCGGGTTTGGGGTTTTGGGGGGGTTGCTGGGTCGGGTTATGGGTCAGGGTTGAGTGCTGGGTTGGGTCAGGTAGTCATGGGTTGGGTTAAGTCGGTTCGGGTCCGGGTTAGGTGGGTCGGGCTTGAGTATTTTAAATTTTTAAATGTTTAATGTTTTAATTGGTTTTTGGGCAAATTAATTAGAAATAAAATTATTTGGACCTCCAAATAATTTTATTTGGGCCTTAAATAATTTATTTAAGTTAGCACAATGATTTTTATGGGCTTGGGAGTCCATGAGAATTTTTGGGCCAGTCAGTTGATTTTGGGCCAGTCTAGAGTTTTATTGGGCTTAAGTTAAGTAATTGGGCTTAAATATTTTATTTAGGTCAAGTGAAGTTTAATTAAGTTATTTGGGCTAAAATATGATTATTGGATTTTATTTAAGTTTAATGGGCTTAGAGTGAGTGATCAGCAGTCTGGACCAACCCATGAAAATAAACTAAGTCCGGAATATATATTTAATTATTTTTATGCATGAAGTCTATTTTAAGTAAAAGTATATTTATTATTAAAATTAATTAAATATATATTACGGACATATTTTAAGTGCATGCATACATGAAATATTTTATGATGTGTTTATGATTAAGAATTGAGCATGAAAAATATTTTTATGGAAATTGAAGTGGTGTGACAGCACAGAGGTGGTTTACCACCGACACAGAGGTAGTTTTACTACCGGCATAGAAGTGGTTTTACCACTGGCACAGAGGTAGTTTACTACCAGCATAGAGGTGGATTTATCCACCGCCACGTACGATGGTTCTTAGACTGATCAGTCGGCACAGTTATTAGTCACATTCATGGATATGACCATACTCAGTTTTTATGTTTATGACATGCTCAATTATGTTATGTATGATGAAGAAAGTTATGTTATATTTATGATTTATGATTCAGAATTTATGTTATGAAAAATGTTTCCATGCATGCTCATGTACATGTATATGTATTAGTATCTACGTGATGCATTATTTTTAACCTTGTTATAAAGGATTAGACATGTTGAGCCCCTAGGCTCACTACGCTTATATGGTGCAGGTGAGCATGATGACATTTATGTAGCTCCTACCGGTGGTGAGGACGTATGAGCTCACGGAGCAGTGGACCCCGTGACCGTCGCAATTATTTAGATTATTGCATTGAGTTTTGAAACATGATTTATTTTACTATTGTTTTCGCGTATGAGATTTTTCAGCAGTATTGTTTATTATTTTAAATTGATGCATGAAACATTTTTAAGGATTTATTTATTTAATATTTTTTTTAGTTTACTTAAGAAAAGTATGTTATTTTTATATACATATATGTATGGGCGTATATGTATAGTATTATTTTTAGTATATTAAAATAAAAAATAAAAAAAAAGTTTTTCCGCATTTTATTAGTAGTAGGCGTTTCAACATGCATTCATTACGTTAACATTGATTACTTGTTACCTTGAAAGCATGTTTATTGAATTTATTACTTGCTATGTTGCTTTTACTGGGATTATCTTTCTCACCGGTTTATCCGGCTGTTGCTTTGTTTTGTATGTGTACTTGGCAACAGGTGGGGCAGGACCAAGTCAGCGAAGGCCTGGTTAGCAACAAGAGGGAGAGCTAGTAGTGAGACTCAGTTTAGAAGTCGTGTCAGCATGTCTACCTAGTTGTATTTGAACATGTTTAGATATCGAACTTCGTTATGTTATTGTATTGTTTATGCGAGCTGTGTTGAAAGTTTGTCGTTACAAATCCAATACTTTTGAGCGGTTGTGTAACCTTAGAATTTCATGTATTAGTTGGAGAACTTGTGATTGTAATGCATGATAAAATGTTGTTGGTTTTGGACTCAAGCTCTAACATGATTTCTGCTGTTTTGCTCTGTTTCTGTCACCGCTCGATCCGCGAGATCTTACGGATCGAGCGAGGGCATTTTGATGCAGTTTCTGTTTTGGAAATTTTGTGGCTCGCTTGATCCGCGAGATCTTACGGATCGAGCGAGGGCTGGTTTTCTCGAGCAGAACCTTTTGGGTTTTTGGCTCGCTCGATCGGTAAGATCTTACCGATCGAGCGAGGCACTATTTCAAAAAAAAAAAAATCTTATTGCTTTTAACCTTTGGTTATTGTATGCCTTATTGTTGTTTAATCCCGAGATTAGTTGTTTGAAATCGAGGTCTCACATTAAGTGGTATCAGAGCGTTAAGATTCTTGGTTGAACTAGAGTGAGCGGGGTAGATCGAGTCTGCGTGTATTGGCTCCTCGCATGTGTTTGAATTATTTTAACTGTGTACTTAATTCCATGCGAGCATGCTTTATTATTGAGAATTATTGAATTACATGGTTATGTGATTTAATTTATAAAGCATGATCTACTTGAGATATAACTGTTTCTGTTATCGACTGGTATCCGGTATTCCAAGCGGTTGTAAGGGCACTGACAGTAGCGATTGAGATATCTTGTGTCCTAACCTTTGATTATCAGATGGGTCCACGTCGAGTGATAAACAGAAACACACCACCAGTTATTCCTGCGACTGAGCAAGCTAGCACTGAAGTTGATCAGTTGGATGCTTCAGCGACTCCTATGGAAACCTTGCTGAAGAGGTTTCAGTCGTTCAATCCGCCGTTGTTGATGGGTTCAGAAAATCCAGTTGACTGCAAAAGTTGGTTGGATGATATGGATCAGTTGTTTGATTCCATTGACTACACCGATGATCGCCGAATCAGGTTAGTAATTCATCAGCTGCGTGGTGGTGCTAAGAGCTAGTGGATCATGACAAAGAAAGCAATTGAGAGTAGAGGTACGGAAGTTACTTTGACTCTTTTTAAATCTGAGTTTTATAAGCGGTTTTTCCCTATCTCGTATCGTAAGGATAAGGGAGCAGAGTTTGCAAATTTGAAGCAAGGAAATCTGAACATCGAAGAGTACGTCGCCAAGTTTGATAGTCTGTTGCGTTTTGCACCACTAATTGCCGGAGATGAAGAAGCTAAGGCAGATCAGTTCATAAATGGGTTGAACCCCGATGTCTTCACGTTGTTTAACACCAACAGGCCTAACAACTTTGCGGATGCCATGAATCACGCAAAGGGAGGAGAAGGAATCACTATCCAGGAACCCTCGTTCTCTGTACTGACCACAACTTCAACCGACCCTCAGGGAAAAGGAAAAGCACCTCTCATCCCATTTCAAAAAGCCCAATCGGTAGGGAAAATGGAGGTTCTTATCATTATTTTTAACATTCTCTGGGTTGTGCGGTTCAAACTACAGGAATTTGATGAATGGGTAAACTATCGTTTGAATGCTTCATATTCTCAGATCTTGCTTGAGAATAAACTGGAGTACCTTTCCAAATTGGAAGACAAGATGTTCATTCTCACTGCCACATCAAATCTTGAAACAGCACTCGGCAGATATAAGTTGGTGGACGTTCAGCTTCGTGATAGTCTCGCCCGACATATTCTTTCCAATAGAGAAGAGAACTATCAGCCGATGAACAAAACTGCCAAAAATGACACTGAAGTCATATTACGTCTTAAGAAGTCAGTTGATGTCACTGAAACCTTTTTACGAGAATACCGGCTCAAATACTCCATCCCACTACCGGACGACGAATACATACAGGCGTATAACAACGAAGTTCGGGCCATGATTCCTCTTCTAGATTCTCATGATAACTCGGAAACATCTGACTTCGTATTTTCAGCAGAGGAACAGGAATTTATTGCGGCACAAGACGAATGCCCCTTGACATATTTTCCGTTTGCTTCCTCATCAGTCGCTGAACCTACGTCAAGTGTTGATCTCATCACTGACACTCAACTGACTGACCCGATCACAACAGTTACTGGTGATAATCTTCCTGAGATCCCACTCACATCAGTCTCAGATGTTATGCAATCAATTTTTTATGATGAACAACCAATATCTCCTCTTCTGGAGATCCATTCTGAAGACTCGCCTCAACCAACGACTGATGGCTCGCAGCCCTCTAGTCCAACTCACCAAACAGATCAGGTGATTGGAATCGATGTCCGTTCATTGATCGAGACCACCACAGTCTCGCCTCCAAAATAACAAACTGCCACACGAGCTTCTATTTCAGTTCCTGATTCCAAACCAGCGAATTATTCTTTGGAACGCATTGTAGAAGCTCTTCGCGAGACCACACAGCGACTCAGCAATCGCATACAAGGACAAGACGCTGGTATTGACAACACAAGATCAGCGATTATGTCTCATCTTAGCAGTTTGTCTTCTGAACTCGGAAGATGCATCACTGAACTGAAAAACTACAAAGAACGCAATCTTTGAGCTATGGGTACTATTGCCGAACAGGTCTCTCAAACTGTTCGCCGCACAAATGAGCACACCTCAACGCAAATCTCAGTTCTTCAGGCTGATTTAACCGCCCATATTGACTCCCGTATTGAAACTTTTCAAACCACTATCGGTGCTCAACTAGGAGAGATCATCTCTCATCTCACCCGTGCTGATGTAAAAAAAGGGGAAGTATCCAGAAAATCAGTTGACACCTCTTCACAGAAAATGCAAAGGAAGTGAGGTACATTTTATGTACATTTTATTTACTTAACGCAATGTAGGTGTAATAGGTTTTCACTGCTACTTATCAATGATTGCTTGTAACAATAATTGTTCAATGCAATTCATCTTCGCAATGAATTCATTTCGTCTACTAACTTCTTTAAATGATTTTTGGGGCCTAGGTTTTGTCATCACCAAAAAGGGGGAAATTGTTGAATCCTGACTTTTGGTGATAACAAGACAATATTTTGTTGTTTAGTCGGCCGCAAGTTATTTGTATAAGCATGAAAAGCAGCTACGTCAACCGAACAAAGACATATCTACCGACGACAGCCAAAGCATGAAAAGCAGCTACGTCAACCGAACAAAGACATATCTACCGATGACAGCCAAAGCATGCAAAGTAGTTGTACGTCAACGAAAAAAATACATATCTATCGACGTCAGCTAAAGCTTATTAACCAACAAAAGATGCAAAACAGTTGTATGTCAAACATATCTACCGACTGAGATATCTACCGAACTTCAAATACAAAAAGGCTATACGCTACAGTTCGAAGTTACAGTTTCCCAGATCTCAGAAAGTGACAAGACAACTAAAAAGCAAAAGAACGAAGCATTTAAGGATTTGTCTGATAAAGTGAGAAAGCCTTAAATAGCATTTAATGTGAGCGACACATTGAATAGACAATTAAAGGTGCTCCCAGTACGAAATATTCAAAAAGCTTTATCAGTAGGAAAATCCTACCGTTGGACAAAGAAGAAAGACGTTGAAGACAAAGGCTATATATATCAAAGCCTCTCTAGATAGAAAAAGAGGACAGAACACAACACAACAATGCTTATTGAGAATTTGTCTATCTGAGCTCTCGAACCCATCTTGAATACTCAACCGCTCAAAGAGAAAACCCTTAGCTTTAATAGCTTTATCCGATCTTCGAAGAGATCTTTTCAAGGGTTGCTCAAATCCAGATATCGTTTGAAAGACGCTACCTGATACAAGGATTTGAGAAGTATTAAGTCCTCGAGAGACTAAGACAATCATCATCACCATCTGAAGAAAAGTTTGATAAGAGCTTTAAATCTTATCACTATGAATCTAGGAGTTCCATATTAGGCGTGGGATAAGTCCTAACTTGGATCGGGTGTATTGCAAGATGTTGTAATAACCAAAGTCTTCTAGTGAATCCTTCCGAGGTGGAAGAAGGGGTGACGTAGGAGATTGAGCTCCGAACATCCAAGAAACATATATGCGTCTACTTACGTTATTGCATTGCATCATTCCATGGATATCATCTAGCATGTTGAGAGCTATTTCCGCACTAATCATAGTTGCTCTTATATTTCTACAAGCTAAAAGAAAATCGGTCGAGTGAACTAACATTTACTCAACCATATTGCATTAGATTTTAAAGACTATCAATATTGTGTATTCACCCCCCCCCCCCCTCCCTCTACACACTATATCGATCCCCAACACTATAGTTTAATTAAAGGCTTTTAGAGCATGATAGGTGATGTTTTGGCATTCTAGATAATACATGGTATTTATGTATTGTAGTGCTGCATTGTAGTCTTGGACCTAGAGAGAAGCTTCTAGGATCTGCCTTAGTAAGGTACGGAAGTATTATTCGAGATATCCAGACTGAGTATGTATGTATTATGTGGTTGCATGTATTATGTGATTGCATGTTTTATATGCCTTTTTATACAACATGTCATGACTTTATGTTGCATACATGAGCATATTGAGCCTTTACCTTAGAGGTATCATGTAGTAAGACGCTCACCCTACGAGCTTGTGGATGGTTGGATACGTAAGTCTTGTGTCAGGTCACCGTGATGGTTGGACACTTGTACTAGCATTAGTTCACCATTATTCACTGGGTATATGAGCCACCTCCTGAGACGACGGCGCAGCGTGCTATATACCCTGGGCCCGGTCTATGAGCCAGTTTCTTAACCTGAGTGTCTTGGTACCCATTTTATTTGCATACATGCACACACTAGTGTATACTCATACTCTCGTACTGAGCATGTTAGGCTCACTTCCGGTTATTTTCTGTTATCTGGATACCCCATTCAATGGGGCAGATGCAGGTAGTCCTTCTGGGGACAGAGAGGTTAGGTGGTGACCAAGGCTGGATAGCAGGGTTGACCACTAGGCTTTACTTTTCTGGTATTGATTTATTTAAGTTTCGCAATTTACTATGATTAAGATTAATTACTGATTAATTGCATGCTTAAGCTTCTGATTAGTAGGTGATCACGGTGCGGGTCACTACATTTATGGTATCAGAGCATGCAATAAGATTCTTTGGAACATAGTTTTGATTTTGGGTTATCCTGTGTAGGATTGCGAGTTGGATTCAATGACGATAGCAGTATCAGGAGTTGGAATAGCTGGATACCTAAGCTTTTCCAAGATCGTCATTGACAAGGTTGACATCAGAGTTTCGTATTATGTGGATCCCAGCAGGATGGAGCTGGAAGAGAAGATCCATTTTTCAACACCAGACGCTTCTCAGGGTTGAATGGAATTTGTGACATGTAGTCATCCATTCAGCATCGACCAAGAAAGCCACCCCGTATGATCCTGCCAAGATATTGCCTCAGGAAGATTTGGGCATCTCTAGTAGGATATATAAATCTTTTAGATCTTGCGATGAAGAAGGTCTGTTGACATGCCGGCATCGATGCTTTTGTGTGTGGAAGACAGGAAACTTCACGTTCAAATATCAGTGAACGGAATGGAAGATTTCCGCATTTGATTCAGATGTATTAAAAGATTTCAGTTATTTGATGTACTTGGTTATTGTTGTGTTGTACATCTTTCAGTGTAATTTTTGATTAATTTATGTATTACATGAGATTGTAATAAAAATTGTATTAGAACCTGGATTAGTGGTTCAAGTATTGTAATCTCTGAGATTATCTTGGTTATATTAAATAAAGGATTGGTCATTTGTTTAAACGTTTTTATAATTAAGATTTAATTATGCATGTTTTCTGTTGATTAGTACTAGGTGTTTTTCTAAGATGACCTAGTTAATCGATAGACTATGAATAGTGCCATGGGTGATGCGATTCATCAGGGGGCATGAGTGTTTGTTCTAGGAGGGTTTTCTTAGAACAGTTGGCTGTTTTGACCTCTTTAGGTTGTTGCCTTGTGATGATGGATTTTCATTAGGGTGCCAGGCTAAGTAATACCAAGGTTTGTGGGTTGTGATCGGAACTAGACGTGAGGAGGTGCGACCCTTAGTCGTTATTGCTCTGGAAGTTTTCATACTTCAGAGGTTGTTTGGAGGCCTTTGTGCTCCAAGGACTATATAGGAAAGGCTACTCAGTCAGGGGATTTGGCAACAGTCACAACAAGGTATGAATTTGGATTGGATAGATACCAAGTGTGGTATCGGGGTTTAGTTATCATCTATTTTTCATTAGAGAAACAGATGTTCTGCTATCAAAATTAGTCTTGAAATGGATTTTCATTGACAATTAATAGTTCTGAGTAGATAGGTTTTGGCATTCAAATTTGGGATTTTGGGATTTAATTCCAATTATAAATTGGTATTCACTGGATTGATTTATCAGATGTTTGCAAACTCGGGATTTGAGTTGTGCTTCTGTGAAATTATGAAAGTTTTCCTTGATCAATGATTTTGGTCCAGAGAGGAATGTTTCTTGGTAATGATGGAATTTATTAGAGACTCAAGAATGAGTTATGCCAGGATGTTGATGATTGTCGGATTTTGAGATGGTATAGTAAATGCGACCTTATGTCGGTGTACTCTGGAGAGATTGTTTTGTTCCAGTTTGGCATTTTAGGAAGACTTACCTCAGTCTCGATGTATGCACAGTCATAGCAATTGGTATAACTACCAGAAGAATATTCAAATTTTTATTGAGTCTTCTAAAGAGTATTCTTGATGTTGGGTTAGTATCAAGGGATGTGATGAGATATCGTCTGACTTCATCAAAGATACAGATATTGATTCCATGGATAAAATATTCATGGAAAGGATTCCTTGACAAGTGTGTATTCTGGACTGATAGTTTTTGCACGTGATACTGGGGGAGAACCAAGAGGTTTTACCAGTATTATCTGACTCTATCAGAAATGTAATCAATGATCAGGGATATGATCATCATATATGATAAATTAGAATTCTAAGTGATGGATTTACTTAGGTAAGTTTTCCTGTAAGAATTGGAATATGATTATTGGGTTGTCAAGTAATGACAATTTTTCATCATGACACTGAGATGACTTATACTGGGAGACGTGAACTGTGATCAGGACTAGACATGGTGGAGTACTTTTCCAATGTTTCTCTAGAAGTCTTTTGTACATCAAAAGGTTATGGAAAAATTTACCCAGTCTAAAGATCATTGCAACAGTTACGTTAAAGTATAACTTAATGTCAGTTGATAACCATGAAAAGATACTTGATCTTATTGATGGATATAATTGTGATGGGATAAGTGATTCCTGACTAGGAAAATTTTGCATCAGAAGAGTTTGAGATCTATCAGATGATTGATCTAGTTAGTGTTTGACAGATGTCATGAACCTGCTAAGTTACAGCATGGATTCGACAGTATGAGAATTCACTTGGATAGTGAAAGTTGAGCACTTAGGTGTTCATGTTTGCTTTGAAATAGTCAGTTAGACTAGTGCAAGTTTAGTTCCCAGTGACTATCGTCTGAGGTAGTTAGAGATAGACATTGTTGTTTCCAAGAAAAATGCTAGTTCAGCTTTTGGATTTCATTATGCTTAAGAAAAGTTGATAAGAAGTCTTACTTTTAATTTATTTGTGGCAGATACAGATGTTGTAACCCCGTGATAGGGAAGGTAAATGTTCTTTTGTAGAAAGAAAGATTGGAATTATTCATTACATGGCGATTAGGAACTGAACTGTAAGATTTATAATCATTGGAAGAACTGTTAGGATGAGTATAGTACTCTGGTATTTAGTCCTCAGGAATGTTTCTACAGTATTTCTGGGATTTCATTATCATAAATTGATCTAGCAAGTAATTGAATTTCAATGGGTACTAACAGGATAACATCAAGTGTATGGACGTGGAAAAAGGACAACAGCTGAGATCTAAAGTTATCAGGTCTAGCGGGATTGTTGTCATTGATTTTTTGGGATGTCTATTGGATGCGTTAGGCCATTGATATTTCTGATTCAATGAGATTGAGTCAGGGGTTAGCTGGATTGTATTGATTTTAGGACTTTACCAAAGAGGGATGAAACAGTTTTGTTCATCTAGTAGCGCAAGTCAGAATTCAACAAAGAATTATTATTATTCGTGGCAGGATAACCAATATTCTCATTTTCAGGTGTTATCTCAAGTTATGAGATAGATGTCATAATATTAGTACTAGGGATTGTATTAATCGACTTGTGAGTCAATTGAATAAATATTGATTTTTTCAAGAAGAGAACATGAAGGGTTCAGGAAATCAGGAATTATGGACAACGATGCTGTCACATGTGATATGGCAAGTGTTAATCATTAGTATGAGAATCGTTTTGATGTACAAGGGCTTGTGTACTCGATTCCGATGGAAAGGTATGAAACGCTTTGTGTATCAGCATGTTTCTTGATATTGGGTGTGTCAATAGATTTAGATTGAACATCGACAATCTGGGATTTTGTATCATAGTTATCAATTCCTGAGTAGAAATGGGAATTATCACGATGAACTTTGTGACCCATTTGCTAGTATTCTCGAGGAATTATGATACTATCAGGGTTGTGATGTATCGACTCACCGAGACAACACATTTCGTTTTGTGTAATCGAGACTTCACTTTTGATAGTAGTGATAGATTACACATTCGGGAAATTGCGAGTTTCCATGACTTACCAGTAGGCATTGTCAGGGAATAGGACTCCAAATGTATTTCCAGATTCTGGGGAGTTTGTAACGTGATAATGGTACTATTCATGGCTTGAGTGCTAATTATCATCCGGAGACTGATGATTAGTCGGAATGCACGATTCATACTCTTGGAGATATGTTACAAGTGTGAACTTTGGTCTAGCTGGACAGGATCAGTTGCCACTAATTGATTTCGCGTACAACAACAGTTTTAATAACAAGTAATGGTGTGATACCATTTGAGGCGTTGTACGGATGGTGATGTCGTACTCCACTGTTCTGGGAAGAAGTGGGGGAGCGACAGGTAGAAGGACCAAAAATTAATTCAACCGGGGGTTGATATAGTTGATTTACCAGAAATATATCTCTAGAGTTTATTGGCCCAATTGGGATGTTGAACAATAAATGAGATATAATACATACTAGCATTACTACTTTATGGGTCTAATATTCATGATGTGTTCCATGTATCACTGTGGTAGATGAGTCTTACATCTTGCAATCATCCAAGGTACAGTGGATACAGATTTGACATATGTGGAGAGACCAAGGCGTTTTCTGAATCATAAGAAAAAGTGTTGTGGAATAAAATTTTGCCTTTTTTGGTTCAGTGTCAGTGTTGAGGCACTAAAAATCCACTTGGGAACCAAAGTTTTTTTATGGTTCTTTGAATTTCAGTGTTGTATATTGTAAAATTATATGAGATAATAAAGAACTTGTTGTTCTTATTCAAATCCGTATCGGTACTTAAGATTTATTTCGAGGACGAAATTATCTTAAGTGGGGGAGAATATAGTAGATCGGTTCCATTTTACAAGATTAAAGGATTTAATCATGATTAAGGAATTGATTAAGGGACTAAATTGCAAAATGGATTCGGGTGAGATTCGACCATCCGATCCAGGAACGGAGCGTCCGATCTCTCCCTGTTAGATGTCAAGTTGGAGTCAAAACATGGCAAAGATCGGAGCTTCCGATGTGTTGGCGGGATAGGTGTTAACAGGATGGTGACACGTGTCATGCCATGCAGATCGGACCGTCCGATCTGGCCGATCGGATTGTCCGAGCGTACCATATAAATATGGATCCGAGAGCTCTAATTTTAAATGCAATTTAACCTCTCCTTGGCTCATGTTATCTCGATTTTAAGAGCTTTTGGGTTCTTTTATTTTAAGAGTTTGAGTATGTAGTAGTTTTTATATAACGGACAGTGTCCGTAGTAGCAGCCAGGCGGTGGAGCTCTGGAGAGGTGTCCAGGAGTCGTAGCTAGGCTGTTCCCAAGCTCTGGGGTATGCGACATCAGCGGGTTGACGACGGGCGAAGGTATGGTTCTGGCGATATATAAAATAGGGGGTATGCTATAGTTTAATTAAAGGATTTTAGAGCATTATAGGTGATGTTTTGGCATGCTAGATAATACATGGTATTTATGTATTGTAGTGCTGCATGGTAGGCTTGGACCTAGAGGGAAGCTTCTAGGATCTGCCTTAGTAATGTACGGAAGTATTATTCGAGATATCCAGACTGAGTATGCATGTATTATGTGGTTGCATGTATTATGTGATTGCATGTTTTATATGCTTTTTTATACAGCATGTCATGAGTGTATGTTGCATACATGAGAATATTGAGCCTTTACCTTAGAGGTATCCTATAGTAGGACGCTCACCCTACGAGCTTGTGGATGGTTGGATACGTAAGTCTTGTGTCAGGTCACCGTAATGGTTGGACACTTGTACTAGTATCAGGTCACCATTATCCACTGGGTATATGAGCTACCTCCTGAGGCGACGACGCAGCGTGCTATATATCTAGGGCCCGGTCAATGAGCCAGTTTCTTAACCTGAGTGTTTTGGTACCCAATTCATTTGCATCACACATTAGTGTATACTCATACTCTCATACTGAGCGTGTTAGGCTAACTTTCGGTTATTTTTTGTTATCTGGATACCTCATTCAATGGAACAGATGCAGGTAGTTCTCCTGGAGACAGAGAGGTTAGGTGGTGACCAAGGCTGGATGGCAGGGTTGACCACTAGGTTTTGATTTTCTGGTATTGATTTATTTATGTTCCGCAATTTAATCTGATTAAGATTAATTATTGATTAATTATATGCTTAAGCTTCTGATTAGTAGGTGATCACGGTGTGGGTCACTACAGTTCTGCTTCGAGTTTATTGATCAGATTGCTTAAGAGACTTGAAGGCTTGAGTGTTTAAATGTTCACGAGAGCAAAGGTTGTTCCTTGATTGATCAAGATGCCTATTTATAGGCTTCGGAATCCAACGGTCATAATTTTGAAATGTCTCTTATAGGATTTGAATTATTCCCGTTGCTTCGTCATTTTCACCAAAATTCTCTGCAGCCAACATCTTCTGGGATCGCAATGTTATGTTGCAGGGGTGTCAGAGTACGGAAAACTTTATCCAATTCAAGTCACGATGGTAGACTGATGTAGTATGAAAGGCGTTTCAATCAATCAGTCTACTTCTTTGGTACATGTTTTCACAATATCAGTTTGGTAGCTCAGTTTAATACCTTTCTTTCATGACATCGGTCTGGTATCTCATTATATCAGTTTAGTGCTCATGTTTATAACATCAGTTTAGCACTTGTCTTCGTGTGATCAGGTTGACTCTTTTCTTCGAAGGAATCAGTTTAGCTATCTTCTGTGAAGGTTCAGTTTAGCTTTTCTTAAAGTCGCGCTTTTCTTGGTAAAAACAATCTAACAATTTTCTTAATAAAGTCGCTCTTTTCCTTGAAGACTCGGTTTGGTGCTTTTTTCTTTATAAAGTCGCGCTTTTCTTTAGAGTTGGTTTGATGCAGTTTAGCTCTTCAGTTTGGCCCTTTTCAAGATATTAGTTTAACTCGTATAAACACTAAAACTTAATTCTCAACATTATAATTTTGTTATTCTTAATTAATATTTTATCGCCCATGTATCGTTGTTATTTTCTAAATCTTTTTATTAAATATACTCATAATTTTATAATCATAACTTATAAAATTATAATTTTTATATTAACAGTAATGTCTTATGAAAGAGATATCAACCAACAAATATGTTGTTTTAGATAATGTATTATTCATAAAACTTATAATTAATATATTTGTGTATTAAATTTATTTAAAACAAAATAAATATAATTTAATTTAATACTTAATGTTTATATTTATAATATAAATTGGTTCAAATAATATCTTTATATTATTAAAAAATCATATGTTAATAATCAAGGGAGTATATTATAAATATTATATATATATATATATATATATATATATATATATATATATAAACAAACAAACAAAAATCTTGATTTTAATCGAAACTATTAAGATATTTAGTATTTTATCTAAACATAATAAAATTTGGTAAATCAATTTTTACATTCAAATAATTTATATTTTTGGAAAATAATTTTCCACTATTTAGAATAACATACTAAAACTTGGATAAAATATAAATACTATATAATTGTTATTTGCATTTTTATTAAATATATTAAAATTTTGTGAAATTTTTCAAAAAAAATATTAAATTTTATTTTTTTGAATAAAAAATTTTAATTGTCAATATGCAAAAATATTGTGTTTGAGTTTTTAAAGGTGAATTAAGATTTCATTATCTATACTATTATATAAAACTTGGGCACCCTTTAATAACTAATTTTGGTGTGTCAAGATGACACCAATTTTCTTCTTCATTTTACCCATGTTCATTGAGAGTTCTCTGCACAGCTTCTTTTTTTTCTGAAGCCAAAGGGAAAAATAACATTTTGACAACTTCCATAATTTTAATTTCATCATACATATCTCTCACATGTCACCCAAACGAACGTTCTTTTCTTCCAAACTAGAAATTAAAAAAAAATACTGTAAAAGCACGCAACGCGTGCTTCGGATTACTAGTATAAAAAAAGATAGTAGAAGGGTAATTTTTTATAATAATTAATTAATTAGATAATGTGGAGTGTTATTAATATTTGTTGGAGTGTAAATAACACTTTCCTAAAAAATATTACTAATTATAGTGTAAGTTTATATTTGGGACAAAAAATGTGACATATATAATCCGGACGAGAGAATATATATATTTTATCCTAAAAATTCATTCACATTACTTTTGAAAACCGCACATCTAAATAAATTTAAACAAAAATACTTTTCGATAATTCGATCCATGTCAGGTTTCCCTTAAGTCTTAACTCTTAACCGACTTTCTCTAGGACCTCATGTAGTCATGTTCTTGAATCACAATAATTTGTATTTTATTTTCCAAAATCTACTACATGCAAAATGTGTTTCACAATTTTTTTCCAACTAAATTTTATGTCTCATTCATTTTATATTTGTTAGGATAATCTCTAAAGATATCCTTCGTGATATTCTTAGTGATTTGTTTAGATCTTATCCTTGTATATTTGTGTTTATATTAGAAGTTTATCTAGGCTAATCTTCAATACATGTTGTATATATACATCCTCTTGTGATTAATAAATTATTGATTCACAACACGTTATGTGGTATCAAAGCCAGACGGCTCACGCCTCTAAACCCTAACCCTACACGTCTCCCTCCCTAGCCCTCCATCATGTCTTCGGACGGCACCGTTGTCAATCTGGCTAACATCGTTGCCCCATCTTTTCTCATCGCCATTAATGTGGCAGCCCAAGCTCCTCTCAAGCTTACATCTACAAACTACCCTACATGGAAGCTTCAGTTCAACTCTCTTCTTATTGGTTATGACCTGCTCGGCTATGTTGATGGCACACACATGTGCCCTCCTGCCACTCTCACGACGGCTACCGGCACCACTGCCAACCCTGCTCACTCTTTCTGGGTCTGTCAAGATCAGCTGCTTCTCAACGCTATCATCGGTTCACTTTCACCCACTTTGATTTCGTTCATCATTGCGTCCACCACATCTCGTGATGCATGGACTACGTTGGCAAAAACATATGCTTCTCCTAACCGGGGTCGTATCTTGCAACTCAAAGCTCAAATCTCTCACCCTGTCAAAGGTTCCAAATCCATCACTGACTTTATGCACGACATCAAGGTCAATGTTGACGCTCTTGCTCTTATGGGCGTTACTGTGGATTCCGAAGATCTCACTCTCAAGGTTCTCCAAGGCCTTGATGATACATACAAAGAAATTTCTCATGCTATTCAAGCCCATGATACGCCGATTTCTTTTGATGAACTGCTTGAAAAACTCATCACCTTTGAAGCACAACTTGCGGTTGATGTGCCTCCATCACCCGTGACTGCCACCATCTTCACTTCCTCCTGCACTGGCCATCCATATCAGCACGGCTCCCCTGTTGGGTCATCTCTTCCATCTGGTGCATCGCGTGGACGTGATCCACGCTTTCATCATCCCTCACAGTAACGGCCGCCAGCACCATCATCCACCCCGTGGTCTTACCTTGGGCGTTGTCAGCTTTGTGGCAAAACTGGGCACTCTTCCAAGCGTTGCCCCTCATATCAGTGGACTCCAAACCACCCTCCAGCATCCCGACCACCAAACACCGCCCCACAGGCCCATACCGCCTCCTTTCCTATGACTACTCCTGCTCCCGCTGAGTGGCTACTGGATACTGGTGCTTCATATCATGTCACCACTAACCTAGCCAATTTGTCTCTTCACTCTCCATATCATGGATTGGATTCCATTGTGGTTGGAAATGACACTGGTTTGTCTATCTCGCATATTGGCACTCTGACCTTTCCCACATCTCCTACGTCTTTTGTTCTACCAAATGCTTTATGTGTTCCTTCCATGTGCAAAAATCTTCTTTCTGTTTCTCAACTTTGTTGCACTAATGATGTGTCTGTTGTTTTTTCTCCTTCCTCTTTTCAGGCGAAGGATCTATGCACGGGGGCCACTCTCCTCACGGGGCCATACAAGGATGGGATCTACACTTGGCCTTTGTCCCCTTCTTCCTCTACGTCGTCATCAGCCTACACGTCCACCACTAGGTCATTGACCCTTTGGCACTCTCGTCTAGGTCACCCATCTCCTGATATTGTCCGACATTTAGTTTTCTCTAGTGTTTTTTCACTTTCGCATTCTTCAAATTCAATTTTTCATTGTAATTCTTGTCATATTAATAAAAGCCATAAACTTCCCTTCTTTACATCTACTCTTACTTCATCTTCGCCTCTTGATTTAATTTTTTCTGATGTTTGGACCTCACCGATCATCTCGGATCATGAATGAAAATATTATTTAATTTTTGTTGATCATTCTCTAAATACATTTCGTTTTATCCCCTACAAAGAAAATCAGATGTATTATCTGTGTTCACCACATATAAAAATCTTGTTGAAAATCACTTTCAAAAGAAGATCAACACTCTTTACACGGATAATGGTGGTGAATTTCTTGCTCTCAAACATCTTCTCTCTCAATCTGGCATATCTCATCTTACCACTCCACCTCACACCCCTGAACATAATGGTTATGCTGAACGTCGTCACCGGCACATTGTTGAAACTGGTCTCACTCTCCTCCATAAGGCGTTCATGCCCCCATCTTTATGGCCCTATGCCTTTTCCACTGCCACTTACCTTATAAATCGCATGCCCAAAGCAAATCTCTCAATGCTCTCCTCCTTCGAAAAACACTTCCATCGGCCCCCTAACCTTCAGAAGCTCTGGGTTTTTGGATGCTTATGTTATTCGTGGTTACGTCCTTACACAACTCATAAACTTGATCCTCGCTCCTCAGCCTGTATGTAGTGACCCTGCATAGTAACACCTACTAACTGGCAACTAATAGCATGCATTAAACATAATACAGCAAAATAACTTAACAGAGTAAAACGTGCGGAAACATAACCATAAATTACATATCAGCTTAGTATAAAAGTGTCAAGCTTATTCATCAGTAGTGATACAACCATATCGAAATACTTAAAAGTAAACACTATACAGCTCTATCGAATCCTGCTGTATAACTAACTTCTCAAGGCCTGCTCCCTAATCCTGCCTTGAACCACCAGCTCCGTCCATCCTGCGACCTGCCCCATGGAATAGGGTTTCCAAGATAACAACTAGGACGTGAGCACTAACGCCCAGTACATAAACATGAGTACACGTATAAATATGATGCATGCAACATGATGACTGGTAAAGGGTCATCTGAAAAGTCATGTTCAGTACAGGCGCCACATGAGTGCTGCCACCGCACGGATCAACCTCTGGGTGCAACCACACTCGTCAAGTACACCAGAGTAGTCAGACATAAATGTCCCCGCCGTCGCGGTACTCTCAGTGACAGACTATCTAATATAGAGCTGAGCGGCTCTATAGTCAGGTATAACAAGGTATAGGCTCAACGTGTATATGCACATGACATATGAATAAAGAAAACGGTAAATCATATCTCATTCCATATAATAATGCCAAATAAATGCAACATATAAACATGTATACTCGCTGGCAATCTCAGTCAATGTGTATGTACCTCTAGGCTAGTTCAAGTATAGTAGGATCCTAAGTTCCAAGCCTATATTCAAAAGTTCACCGTATCACTACATAAATTCTATAAGTCTTAACTAAGCTAATAAGTACTCCCAAAACTTAAATAGATTCCCAAACCATACCTTCGTTCGTAGATAGCCCTTTGGAGTCGCTAGTCTCGGATGACTATAACCACTCCTTGGTTATTTCAGAACCTCTATTATAACCGATAGGGCCCTCAAGTGTATAACTCACACTATATAACTGAAGAAGGAACCTCGGGAATTCGTATTTCAAATTATGACTCCGAAAAGCCCTATTTATAGCCAAAAATCCGTCGGAGTTCGGAGCCTCCGAACTGGGTTCGGAGCCTCCTAAGTGCTGGGTTCGGATGGTCCGAACTTGGTATTTGAGTTCGGATGGTCCGAACTCATTTCGGTGCCTCCGAACTGTCCGAGACCCCCGGGACCCTTCCTACCATTTTCGGACGTTTCGGAGCTGATTTTCCACTTATTTTTACCAAATAAGGACTCCTTAATCATGTTTTGCCACTTTTAAAATTATATGACATATCATAGCATGGAAAGTGGAACTTGGATACTACCTTTATATGTAGCGATCCATCTGGTAATTTTGAAGTCTGATTAAGCCTTGAAATTGGTTAATTACCAACCCTTAATCATGTTTAACATATCATTATCTTAAAATAAAGTTCGGGAACTACATTCTCCCCACCTTTAGATATTTCATCCGCGAAATAAAATCTAAAGACAAATTAAGATAACAATATGAAACAAAAAACCATGTTTTATTACAACAACTGTAATTACAACTACATGGTAATCAAAAATACAAAGCAAACAACTCAGGATATTCTGCTTGCATACGACTCTCAGTTTCCCAAGTTTCTTCTTCAACGCCTCGGCGCTGCCACTGTACCATTACAAGTGGTATAGTCTTGTTCCGAAGAACTTTCTCCTTTCTGTCTAAGATACGGATTGGTCGTTCAACAAAAGACAGATCTGGCTCTAGCTGAATATCAGTAGACTGAATCACATGAGATTCATCAGCTATATACTGTCGAAGTAACGACACATGAAAAACATTATGTATACTGGAAAGATTTGACGGTAACGCCAAATGATATGCAACATCTCCGATCTTTTCCAGTATCTGGAAAGGTCCAAAAACGAGGAGACAACTTGCCTTTCACGCCGAATCTCATCACCTTCCTGAAAGTTGATACTCGAAGAAACACATATTCACCAGGCTCAAACTGAAGTGGCCTGTGACGAATATTAGCATAACTGGTTTGTCTATCTTGAGCAACTTTGATCCTATGCTTGATCAAATCTACCTTGTCTACAATCTGCTGCACCAATTCAGGACCCTCGACTTGTCGTTCCCCGACTTCATCCCAGAATAACGGAGTACGACACCGTCGACCGTACAATGCCTCGAAAGGTGCCATATCAATACTACGATGATAACTGTTATTGTAGGCAAATTCGATCAAAGGTAACTGATTCTGCCAAGATAAGCCAAAATCCATGACAGAAGAACGTAGCATATCCTCCAAAGTACGAATCGTCCGCTCTGACTGCCCGTCAGTCTCCGGATGATATGCAGTGCTCAAACTCAGAGTGGTACCCAACGCCTCCTGAAAACTACCCCAGAAACGTGAGGTAAATCGCGGGTCTCTATCACTGACTATGCTCACTGGAATCCCATGAAATCGCACTATCTCCTGGATATATAAACGTGTCATGCGATCATAAGAATACTCCCGGTTAAAAGGAATAAAGTGTGCTGATTTCGTCAAACGGTCAACAACGACCCAGATAGCATCACACTGACGTGAAGTCATAGGTAAGTGGGTAACAAAATCCATAGTTACGTGCTCCCACTTCCATTCGGGAATCTCAAGATTCTACAATAATCCACCTGGTCGTCGGTGTTCAGCCTTGACCTGTTGACAGACCAAACATCTTGAAAAAAATTGATACACACTCCGCTTCATCCCTTTCCACAAAAATCTAGTTCGCAAGTCTTTATACATTTTCATGCTTCCAGGATGAACTGATAATCGACTCCTATGAGCTTGAGATAGAATATCGTTCCTGAGCTCTGCAACATTAGGTACAACCACTCGATTAGATAAGCACAATAACCCATCTGCCTGAAAATGAAATCCAGATGTATTAACTCCATTGGCTAAACGTGCCAAACGCTGAGTCTTAACATCAGATATCTGAGCATCTCTGATCCGAGAATACAATGCTGGCTCAGACAAAATAGTATACAACCAAATCCCATTTCTCCCTTTCTTGTGCTTGAGCGTAAAACTCAATGAACAGCACTCTTGAATCATATGAGATACTTCACTAGTCTGAAGTGCAGAAAGTCTCACCTACCGACTCAAGGCATCAGCAGTAAGATTAACAGAACCTGGATGATATTTTATTTCAAAATCATAATCCTTCAGAAGATCCATCCAGCGTCTCTGTCGCATATTCAACTCCGCCTGAGTGAATAAATACTTCAAACTCTTGTGATCCGTGAATATCTCAAATTTCTCGCCATAAAGATAATGCCTCCAGATCTTGAATGCAAATACAATGGCGGCTAACTCAAGATCATGTACTGGATTACTCTCATGCGTCTTCAACTGTCAAGAAGCATAGGCAATAACTTGTCCATGTTGTGTCAGAACACATCCTAAACCCTGACCAGAGGCATCAGTATAGACAACAAAACCTCCTGATCTAGAAGGTAGAGCTAGCACAGGTGCAGTAGTAAGACGTCCACGCAGCTCGTGAAATGACTCCTCACAATCCGAGGACCATATGAAGGCAACATCTTTCCGTGTAAGCTGTGTCAAAGGTCTGGCCAACTGTGCAAAATTCTCGATGAACCTATAGTAATATCCAGATAGACCCAAGAAACTATGAATCTCAGCAACCGTCGTCGGATGAGACCAGTTCAGCACTGCCTCTATCTTACTAGGATCAACAGATATCCCTTCATTAGAAATCACATGACCGAGAAACACTACCCGATCAAACTAGAATTCACACTTGCTCAATTTCGCATACAGCTGCTTATCTCGTAACGTCTGTAAAACAATCCTCAAATGATGTGCATGCTCATCCTTGTCATGAGAATAGACAAGAATATCATCAATGAAGATGATGACAAATCTATCCAGATATTCTCGAAATACCTGATTCATCAGATTCATAAATACTGCCGGTGCATTCGTCAAACCGAATGGCATCACCAGAAATTCATAATGCCCGTATCTGGTCCTGAAAGCAGTCGTAGATATATCTGAGTCTCGTACCCGCATCTGGTGGTATCCAGATCTCATATCTATCTTGGAGTAAACAGAAGTACCCTGTAGTTGATCGAACAAATCATCAATCCACGGAAAAGAATACTTATTCGTGATGGTGACACGATTCAACTGCCTGTAATCAATACACAATCGCATCGATCCATCTTTCTTCTTGACGAACAAAATAGGTGCTCCCCACGGAGAAACACTCGGACGAATATATCCCTTATCAAGCAGATCCTGTAACTGCTGTTTCAATTCCCTCATCTCTGAAGGTGCTAGACGATAAGGCGCTCGGGATATAGGCGTAGTTCCTGGTACTAAATCAATACCAAATTCAACCTCTCGCACCGGAGGAAAACCAGGAATCTCATCAGGGAATACATCAGGAAACTCACTGACTACCGGTAACTGATCAATACCCATACTACTCATGGACATATCAACTGCATAGATAAGGTAGCCCTCCCCACCTGACTCAATGATATGACATTCCTTCAGAGCCGAAACAAGTGGCATCGGAGGTCGCGCACCCTCACCATAAAAATACCAGCTATCACCCTCAGCAGGATGAAACTGTACCAGACGCTGATAACAATCCATAGTAGCATGATACAAAGTCAGCATATCTATTCCCAAAATACAGTCAAAATTTTCCATCGCTAATATCATCAAATTAGCTGACAATACATTAACCTCAAACTCTAGAAGGCAACCCATCACTAGATGCTTAGTTACTATCTCCTGCTCCAGCGGAGTAGATACAACTAAATCCATATCTAATGATACATAAGGTAATCTATGTCTCTTAACAAAACGACTAGAAATAAAGGAATGCGATGCTCCAGTATCAATTAAAACAAGTGCAGAAATACCACATAACAAAAAAGTACCTGCCAACATGCGATCGCTTCCCTCAGTAGCCTATTCTTGAGACAGAGCAAATACCTGCCCTTGAGTCTGGGGACGGTAACCAAAAGAACTCTGTGGTGCTAGCTGCTGTCGTGGAAAAGTAGAAGCCTAAGATCCAACCTGTGATCCCGATCCACTAGCATAACCCATGCGCTGAGGACAATCTCTCCACAGATGTCCCTGCTGACCGCAAATATAACAAGCACCAGTAGCTCTCCGACATGAAGCTGCAGGATGCTTCCCTCCACAGTGACTACAAAACTCCTCCTTCTTCTTCTTCTTCCCAAAATGGAACATACCTCGTGAACCGCAAGATCAAGATGAAGTAGTAGGAGTAGAAGAAGACGTAGGTCCAGATTGCACAACAGATTGAGCTCTAGGCTCAAATGATCCACTAAGCTGTGCTGGCATCAACAACTGTGCACGCCTGTTGCTGGTCTCCACAAGACGGCAACGGTTCACCAAAGTCTCATAAGATACTGGGTCTTCACAGACAACAACCTATGAGTAGATATCTTGGTTCAGGCCTTGTAGAAAGAGATCATACTTCGATGCATCACTCTCATTAATATGAGGACTGAAAGGTAGCAGATCAAGAAATCATTACTAATATTGATCAATAGTCATTGATCTTTGCCTCAGAGTAAGCAACTCCATTGATCGTGCTTGGCAAACAGCTGGAGGAAAATACAGTTTCTGGAACTGCTGACAGAAATCTCCCCAAGTCACCTGTCCTCTCTCAGTATGTACCTGAGCAGCTTTGGCATCCCACCAAAAACGTGCTCGATCCTCTAGAACAAATTCTAGAACTTCCAATTTTTGATCCTCAGTACAATCGAAAGCACGAAAAGTACTCTCGAGTTTAGACATCCAACTTCTTGCTTGTTCAGGATTCTCGCCTCCCACCAAAGATTTCGGTCCTACTTGCATGAATTTATTGATAGAGTAGCGACGTCTACCCTCATGATGACGATGTTGATCATCATGATGGCGGTGATGACGATGATGATGACCACCTCCCTGGCCAACACTACCGTGACTCTCGTCAGCCATATCCTGAAAAGAATTGCACATTAAAATCCCAAATGCGCAAGAATTACTCAAAACTAATTCTAAATCCCAAGTACTAATCCCAAAATCTGAGCATGCTCTGATACCAAAAATATAGTGACCCTGCATGATATCACCTACTAACTGGTAACTAATAGCATGCATTAAACTTAATACAGCAAAATAACTTAACAGAGTAAAACGTGCGGAAACATAACCATAAATTACATATCAGCTTAGTATAAAAGTGTCAAGATTATTCATCAGTAGTGATACAATCATATCGAAATACTTAAAAGTAAACATTATACAGCTATATCGAATCCTGTTGTATAACTAACTTCTCAAGGCCTGCTCCCTAATCCTGCCTTGAACCACCAGCTCCGTCCATCCTGCGACCTGCCCCATGGAATAGGGTGTCCAAGATAACAACTAGGACGTGAGCGCTAATGCCCAGTACATAAACATGAGTACACATATAAATATGATGCATGCAACATGATAACTGGTAAAGAGTCATCTGAAAAGTCATGCTCAGTACAGGCGCCACATGAGTGCTGCCACCGCACGGATCAACCTCTGGGTGCAACCACACTCATCAAGTATACCAGATTAGTCAGACATAAATGTCCCCACCGTCGCGGTACTCTCAGTGACAGACTATCGAATATAGAGCTAAGCGGCTCTATAGTCAGGTATAACAAGGTATAGGCTTAACGTGTATATGCACATGACATATGAATAAAGAAAACGGTAAATCATATCTCATTCCATATAATAATGCCAAATAAATACAACATATAAACATGTATACTCGCTGGCAATCTCAGTCAATGTGTACGTACCTCTAGGCTAGTTCAAGTATAGTAGGATCCTAGGTTCCAAGCCTATATTCAAAAGTTCACCGTATCACTACATAAATTCTATAAGCCTTAACTAAGCTAATATGTACTCCCAAAACTTAAATAGATTCCCGAACCATACCTTCGTCCGTAGATAGCCCTTTGGAGTCGCTAGTCCCGGATGACTATAACCACTCCTTGGTTATTTCAGAACCTCTATTATAACCGATAGGGCCCTCAAGTGTATAACTCACACTATATAACTGAAGAAGGAACCTCGGGAATTCGTATTTCAAATTATGACTCCGAAGAGCCCTATTTATAGCCAAAAATCCGTCAGAGTTCGGAGCCTCCTAAGTGCTGGGTTCGGATCGTCCGAACCCAGGTTCGGATGGTCCGAACATGGTCTTTGAGTTCGGATGGTCCGAACTCATTTCGGTGCCTCCGAACTGTCCGAGACCCCCGGGACCCTTCCTACCATTTTCGAACGTTCCGGAGCTGATTTTCCACTTATTTTTACCAAATAAGGACTCCTTAATCATGTTTTGCCACTTTTAAAATTATATGACATATCATAGCACGGAAAGTGGAACTTGGCTACTACCTTTATATGTAGTGATCCATCTGGTAATTTTGAAGTCTGATTAAGCCCTGAAATTGGTTAATTACCAACCCTTAATCATGTTTAACATATCATTATCTTAAAATGAAGTCCGGGTTACTACACTGTATCTTCCTTGGCTACTCTCTAACTCAAAGTGCCTACATATTTCTTGATATGTCTTCCTCCAAAATCTTCATTTCCCGCCTTCGCCGCTTAATTTTCAAGATTGGTGTTTCTCCAGAATCTCCATCTTGAGGGAGCCTGTTAGGATAATCTCTACAGATATCCTTCGTGATATTCTTAGTGATTTGTTCAGATTTTATCCTTGTATATTTGTGTTTATATTAGGAGCTTATCTAGGCTAATCTTCAATACTTGTTGTATATATACATCATCTTGTGATTAATAAATTATTGATTCACAACACGTTATAATATTTTCTTTAAAAAATCAAAAACTTAAAAATAAAAATAGAATACAAGTATGCAACATATGATATAAATATATTTAGTTACACATCCTAAAATGCGTTTTACATGAATTAATTTTCATAAATAACAATTATGTCCACCCATTTTTTTTTTACAAAATTTAGCCGAACAAATTACAATCTCCATCTCCATCTCTATCACTTTTTATTATTTATTTTTTATTTATAGAATTAAAAATAATTCATTCTATTGTTTTCTTAATATTTATATTTACAAAACAAAAAAGTGTCAAGGTATTATTATTAAATTTTAACAATAAGTTTTAATTGAATATATTAATTATAACATTAATAAAAAAAATTCATCGAACATCAATTTTTTAAAAATTAAAACATGAAATATTTTAATTTTTTAATATAGGTGTTAACATTTACGGTAAATTTTAAAACTATTTTCGCATATATATATATATATATACTTATATTATCCACGTAGTATCATGTTTAGTAATTTTGGCGATAAAAAATATTATAATACCCACTACAAAAAAACCACGATGTTTAGCGACGCATTATTAAAATTTGTTCCTAATTTTAGCGACGAATATTACAAAAACGTCGCTATTAGCGACTAACCATAAGTAGAACGTTGTTAATTACAACTTGTGTATATTTAACGAAATTTTTTAAGATTAGTCGCTGGTATTAGCAACTAAAATTACAATAAGCATCGCTAATACTGAAGGCGACGATCACAATCGATGATTTCGTCGCTATTTAGTACGAAGTTCAACAACACAGGGCGTCGTTAACAGTGTACATATCAGTATTAGCGACGAACGTGTATGTTCCGTTGCTAATAGTGACAACACTAATCATTTGTCTGGCACGTATGAAAATCATGAGGATGACGAAGATGACGAAGACTACTTGGTGTATGGCCATGAAGATGACGCCGAGGATGATGACGAGACCCAGCCCCCTTAGTATCTGATCCATTATTATATCTGAAGTCCCTTAGTATATATAAGTTTCAGGGTTTGAAAAACAATTAAACAAATATTTTGGTGTGTAACTTGTAGGGGTGATCACATTTTTTTAAAAACCGCCCGAACTGACCACTCCGCATCGCTCCGCACCATCGTATCTCATTTTTTGAAATAACCACGATTTTTTTAAAAAATAAAAACCGCCCCACCGCCATGGTTCGGGTATAATTTTTGGCTCAAACCGTCCCACATCGCACCGCCGTGTATAGTGGTATTTAGCTAGGGTTATATTTATACTTTATAGCACATTGTAGATACATTATACACAATAGATTCATATGACGTCTCCATTCTCTTCTCTCCCAATTCTTCTTCAAAAAAAATTTCCCTCTTTCTCTCTTCATAATCTATTTACTATTTCTCTATACAAATATTAATCATCAACATTGCCTAAACATATTATTATAGTTGATTAACTTTATTTTGTTGCTTGATTGTTATTTTATTTATTTTTATTTTGTTTATTATAGTTTTCATTCATTATTCTAATAATTTGAATATTTTTATTTTTTTTCCATTTTACCTATCATTAAAAAAACCGCGAACCGACCACAACCGCTTAAAACCGCCGAAAACCGCAAAAATGATTTTACATATAAAATCGCAACAAAAAAATAAAATATAACCGAACCGCAATTGGCAATTCGGTTTGAATTTCTTATGAAAAATCGCCAAACCGCACTGTGATCACCCTTAGTAACTTGCATGGAAAAAATTGTTGTCTGTTAATTTGTAGCAACTTATGTGGAAAAACACTGAAACTTGTAGTATCTAACTAATTTGTATGTTTTCGTTATTTTAATGTGTGGATGAGGAGTATATATATATTTAACTAATAGCAACAACAACAATATAAATACAAAATAACGTCATAGAAAAAAAAAATAGGGGCCAATTTGAAATATATTTGTAAAATATTTAGCGACTAGTTACTAAAATTTCGTCTCTGTATTAGCGACGAAATCCAGTAAATGTCTTCGCAAATAACGACGGTAAAAATAAAATATTCGTCGCTAGTTGCGACAATATTTTAAACAAATTCGTCGTTGATAGCGACGAAATCCAGTAAATGTCGTCGCAAATAACGACGGTAAAAATAAAATATTCATCGCTAATTGCGAAAATCTTTTAAACAAATTCGTCGTTGATAGCGACGAAAAAAAATTTATATACGTCGCTATTTAGCGACGACATTCAATTCAACTTGTCGCAATTAGCGACAACTTGCTAAAATAAACGTCGCTAATCGCGACGAAATGAAAATCGTACAAGTCGCTATTAGCGACAACTTGACTTACTAAGCGTCGCTAATAGCGACGACATTATATATGACGATCGTCGCTAATAGCGACGAATTTGTTTACGAAGATCGTTGCTAATAACGACGAATTTGTTTATGAAGATCGTCGTTAATAGCGACGACATTATATATGAAGCTAGTCTCTAATACCGACGTTTATTTTTTAATTCGTCGTTAAACCTAACGACGATGAAAATAGTGACGACTTACATATTCGTCCCTAAATCGTCGCTATTTTGAATTTAGCAACGGTTTATTACCCTAAAATTCGTCTCTAAACACCGAATTTGTTGTAGTGACCTAATACGTTAACGTCTTTAAATCAATTAAAATAAATCTATCTAAATATTTCAATAACTTATTTTTAAAAATAAAATATAACATGTAAGATGCTAAAACCATTTATAAGTTTTTACAAATTTATTTACGAGCCGTTTATTATTATTATTATTATTATTATTATTATTATCTTACTATCTTACTATCTTATTAAAGTAGAGACCTTTTAATTAAAAAACTTTCAATTAATTGGTGAAACTTGATTTGAAATTACCATTATCTCCTAACTTAATTTTCAATAAAACCAAAATTATTGGGCAAAACAATCATTTTATACGGTTTCCTCTTTTCTAGCCATTAAAAACTCACTTTGTTCCATTTGATATTATTTTATTTATAAAAATGACACTCACTTTATAAGATTTATATATTTTTTGTGAGTATTTGTTTAGAAAAACGTTATATTTTTATTATTTTTTAATTTTACAATTTATTATTTATTTTTTATGTTAAAAAAACAAAAGCAGCAAAATATTATTATAATATAAACGTGGCTAACCACAAATCAAAGCACCGACCGAAATAAATAAGAGATGTGACGGGGTTGGTACGTTGTGTCAATTCATTAGATAATAATCACGTTACAAACCACCAATCATTTTACTTGAGTGAAATTATTGTCATGTATTTAGATTATATTTTTTATATAATAATTATTTATGTAAATTAAACATATTTTTATTCATGATACAATTTATTTTATCTTCTAAATTTTAAGGATGGTGGGCTTTTTAAAGTTTTACGAGAATAGATTTTTTTTGTTTTGTTTTTTTTTTTTTTAACTATGAGAATACTTTTGTTAAAAAAAATATTTGTGGATGTAATGATTTATGAGTGTCGTGCACTCAACAAAACTCAATAAATATCCGTGATTTCATGCATGTATTTAATGTTTGTATAATTGATTATTTGGAGTATTTTTTTGAGTTAAATCCAATTACTATTAAAACTTTATGTCATAATTAATATTAAGATTTTTTGTTTGTAATAAGTTAGAATGAGGTTATTCTGGTTATCTTACTGTATTTTTCATTCAATATTTTATTATTATTATTATTATTAAATTTATTATTATCTATATATATATATATATCTATATTATTAAGTTTAAGACCTACATAGTAACTACTTTTGGTATGTTATGTCATACCATATTTTGTCTCCAAAATACTCTTACCCATAACTATCATAATTATTTTTTTAAAAAAATTAATCACAAAAAAACATAACATTAAATCTAAAATTACTCAATTCTTATTATATTTCATATATAAAAGTTTGTTATATACCACAAAAATGTAATTTCTATGCACGCATCGTGTGCATATATTTACTAGTATATATATATATATATATATATATATATATATATATATATATATATAAACAGAATAGTTTTCCAAAAAAAAGTAACTAACAATTTTTCCGCCAAAAAATCAATACTAAAAATGGAAATATAATTAATGATAGATCCTCTCAAAAAAAATAATAATAATTAATGATAGGAACATAATAAATTATCGTGAAAAATATTAATTATTAACAACTATTTGACACATATTCCAAGACAAAATAAATAAATGTCTTATTGGATTTTGTATAGATGTTCAAACTATTTATTTTTTTTTTAAAAAATAATAATAGTGTTTAAATAATATATAAATTAAACTTCATAATATAATATAAGTTAAATAATTCTAGGATTTGTATGCTAAAACATATATATAAATAATAGTAATAGAGTTTAAATAACATATAATTAAATTTTAAAATTTAATATGATTTAAATAATCAAAGGATTCTTCTGCTAAAAAAATATTTAAAAATTAACAAATTTTCTCAAACTCACAATTTTTTTTAAAATGAATTATAAAAATATATATTATATTTTTAACATCAATATTTAAAAATAAAAAGCAAATAAATGCATAATTAAATGTTAATCAAAATCAATATTTTTTTAAAAAATAAAATGTTAATCAATTCCTTGAAAATAGAATTTTATATTTATGTGTTTATATTTATTATAATATATCATTTATTTTGGTCATCATTTTAAATTTTATTTTTAAAAAATATTTGTTTTGTAAAATTTTGAAAAATAAAATAATATAGATTTTTAAAATTAATTTATAATTTATTTTTATGAATTACTAATCTACTCACTCAAAATATCTATATATATATATATATATATATATAAAATTTTTTGAACTGTATATATAAATTATTTTATAGAATGCGAGTATGACGTAATTAATAATTTAAATAGAAAGTGCTAATAAGTGTGGTCACAAAATATCAGAAGTCATCATATAAATTTAGACTTTAAAATGCATGGTACATGTTCCAAAAAATTAATATATATATAAGAAAGAACGTCATGTAATATTTCAAAAAATATAGATAGATATGAATGCATAAATTCAAATTTATAGTTTACAATTAAAAATACATATATTTTTATGCATAAAAAAATGTGATAAAATAACAAAAGTAAATTTGTGTCAAAATAAAAATTTAATGAAATAAATATCAAGATATATCTTAACATATAAAACATAAAATATTATTAGAAAAAAATTAATGCGAAATAAAAAAATGTGAGGTACTGCAGTTGAGTTTTATCTCAAATGACATAAATATTTTTTATAATAAAATTTAAATTTTGAATATTAATTATATTAGAATGATAATTTTAAATGTGTAACATGACGGTCTCATCCGTGAGACGGGTCAATCCTACCCATATTTATGATAATAAGTAATATTTTGGTATAAAATGTAATACTTTTTAATGGATAATCCATATAAGAGACTCATTTAAAAAATGAACCTTGAGATGTTATTTTAAATAGTTAATAAAAATCTACGAATTCTAATTATGATCACATACAATTATATACCGTGCATCGCATCATGGGTGACATACTAGTTTACTAATAAATATGAATATTTAAATAATCATCTTCTGGGAATAAAGCACATGACCATCCCTTCCACTTGCTCCAATCAAATCCCCACTCCAAAATCTCTTCCAATCGCCATTACAGATTCCAATTTCTAGCTGCTCGATCGAAGCTGTCTTTCGTGGGTAAGTTATTGAAGCTATTTCGCCTTTGGAGTATCGTGTACTGTTTCGGCACTTGTTGTGTTAGATTTTCTTTTTCTTTTTCTCTTGATTTTGTGAATTTTTTTTTTTTTTTGGGTTCTTTGGTGTGCCGCTTGATTGCATTATGTTTCCTTGTTTTAATGAATTGAGTTCTGATTGCGCTGGAACTGGAATCTTCACTCTTGTTTGTGTGTGTTGTTTATATTGTACATTCTAGTGTTGGTGAGTTAATCATTTGTATAGGTTCTTTAAATCCCACGAGAGGAATTGGATTTTAGTTGGAGAAATTTTATGCATTTACATTTTAAATCTGTACAAGGGACTGATTTCAGGTTATTTGGATTGGCCGCAAGAAAAACGTTGATTGCTTCTGTTTCAGTCTGTAAGTATTGGTCAAAGTGTGGCCAATTGTGACTTGTCGTTCGCCATATTTTTGTGAACCTCAGAGTTATACAGATTTTGCAAAAATTCTACTCTCTGTGGAAATCACAAAGCATGAGGTTAAATCTAGGCTATCGTAGAAGGCAGCGTGGTTGATTAAACAAATGGTTGTTTACTTGAACAATACAAAAACGAATGCTTTTTTTAAAATTTACTTTGGGTAAAAGGTTTGGCATCCAAAAACACTCTTAAGCTGATTGTCCTGTGAATTATTCATTGAGCTTCTGTAAATGAGGACCGTGTATCCATTCCTCTGGTATTGATATTGTGTTCTTTATTGTCTGCTGTATCGTATTAGATGTTATACAGATTTTGCAAAAAAAATTCTACTCTCTGTGGAAATCACTTATCACGAGGTTAAATCTAGGCTATCGTAGAATGCAGCGTGGTTGATTAAACAAATGGTTGTTTACTTGAACAATACAAAAACGAATGCTTTTTTTTTTAAATTTACTTTGGCTAAAAGGTTTGGCATCCAAAAACACTCTTAAGCTGATTGTCCTGTGAATTATTCATCGAGTTTCTGTAAATGAGGACCGTGTATCCATTCCTCTGGTATTGATATTATGTTCTTTATTGTCTGCTGTATCGTATTAGATGTTACTCACGCAAAAAAATTTCGACACTTTCATTTGGTCCGATTGCAGTAATGGATAGTAGTTGCTGTCCAAGCTTGTTTCCACTGCACCGCTGCAAAACTATCCATCTGGTTGGTATCATATGCGCTGAACATTTCTTGCTGCATTCATAGAAAATTTGTAGATGTTGCATCTTTGGTTTGAAGGACACTCGAGGTTGTCTTCTCTCTTGGATTTTGCTCAAAATTTCGAGGATTGTGTGTTCTTATTAAACAATATATTTAGGTGAGGCATGCTCAAGGAATCCACAATGTTGAAGGCGATAAGAACTATAAAGCATACATGTCATCTGAATATTTTGACGCACATCTTACTCAGCTGGGCTGGCGACAGGTTGGAAAAACAGCATGGCAGTTTTTAAATTACCATTGCTTGACTCTTTACTTGGAATAAATATTGCCGATTCTGTGAAGTATGATGGCTTTTAGCTTTTGTATCAGGTTGACAATCTGCGTAAACATGTTCATGCGAGTGGGCTTATCAAGAAAATTGATTTGGTTGTTACTTCTCCTTTGCTAAGGTGGTATTTCTGGAATGGGATAAGCCCATTTGTACCCAAAACATTAAATGCGGAGCATATTCATATTAATTGTTGAGGGATGCCAGAATTGAATGTTACACACTTCTCTGTCATATCTTTGGGCCTTGTGCTTTATATTGCCTTTTGAGTGATAAATTTCACCTGATTCTTTGCAAATTTGGTATAACTTTACCACTTTGCTTCTTTACTCAGTTAGGAATGACGTGGGAGACATGAGTGTGGGTGATATTGACATGGTTCATTTTTTATTTTCCAGTCCACTCGATTGGATGTCTGTTAACACTAATCCACATTTCATCGAATCCTCTAGGTTCCTATTAACTCAAATATCATTAATATTTCTGATTGGAGTATCAAGTATTCTGAATGCTCTTGTTGTTCCTTCAAATATTTGTGTTTCCTTTGAAGGATACTTTTTTTAGAATTGAGGTATTTTTTTAGCTGTTAGAATATGTTCAACTGTTTACTACAGGAACACGACTTATTAACAGAAACATAATGAAAATTGACTACTGATCGGTATGGTACTTTGAATATGGTTTTTTGGTTATTAAATGCTTGTAAATTGGATATTTAAAAATTTTCAGAAAAAATAACTCGTCTAACATTGTGCAAACTATGTTGCTGAATACATAAGCTATGAGGAAAGTTGGATTAATATAATTTTTTGACCAGCTGATATATTTCAATTGTGAGAACAGAAAAGAAACTTATTTTTGGTACAATTCACTCATTGTCTGCATGCACATGCGGGAATTATAGCTTTCCTGATGCTCTCGATAATACATTACTCACATAGTGTTACATGCCCGTTTTTGAGGTTATTGCAGGACCATTCAAACGGCTGTTGGTGTGTTTGGTGGTGATGGTTACACTGATAGGATGGATATAGTACCACTGATGGTGGCAAATGCAGGAAATAGTGACCGCGATGCAATTTCAAGCCTTGATTGCCCACCTATCGTTGCTTTCGAACTCTGTCGAGAGCATCTGGTATATCCAACATAGAAACAGTCATGTTACTTTTGTTTTTATCATTATTGTGGCTCCGATTTTGGATTCTTACAAACAGTCATGTTACTTTTGTTTTTATCATTATTGTGGCTCCGATTTTGGGATCTCTGCCCTCTTCTACTCTTTTCTGTTGTTTCCTAATGCACCTAGAAGATATCTCATTTTTCCTAATTTTGGGTTCTTTGCGCTTTTACTCTTAATCTGTTTGGATGATCTTCTTTTCCTCGGAAATCTATTTGCAGGGTGTTCATCCTTGTGACAAGAGGAGAAGTGTTGGTGAATACGAATATCTTTTTCCGGCAGTTGATTTCTCACTGGTAAGTCATGTAACTGCTGTTGTATATACGTGTATAGACATGCCTGAGATGCATGGGCTACTTGGTCTGATCTAGGATTAAAATAATTTTATCCTATCCACTGCCTTGATTTTTTTGCCTCCGGCAGGTGGAGAGTGACGAAGATATTTTATGGAAAGCTGATGTCAGAGAGACAAAGGAAGAAGTTGCAGCCAGAGGAATGACCTTCATGAAATGGTGACTTGATTCTTATTTTGTTGAATAAAATCAGACCTTTTGGTCAATGCGTAACTCGTTCGCCAACATTTGTCTTGATTTTAATTGTCATTATATATAGGTTATCCACTAGGAAAGAAAAGGAAATAGCCGTGGTTACCCACAGTGGATTTTTGTATCATACACTGACTGCCTTTGGTGACGAATGCCACCCTCTGGTGAAGAAAGAAATTTCATCGCAGTAAGTTCTTATAAAACCCTTGTTCTACTCTCTGGTTAGATGCATGAGTTACATTCTGTATTCTAACTAGTCTTAATGATGTTCTGTAATATTGGGAGATTGTTTAGATGTCATTTTGTGCCTTGCTCAAATACCCTAAATGAGATTTCTAAATCGTAATATGTGTGGTTGTGAACGTGGAGGACATTTAAACGTGGTTAACATTTGTTCTAGAAAATTCTGTTGTAAAGTTATTAGTTTTGCAACACTGACTTTGGGGGAGAAAATCACGTTCAGTCCTAAATGTTTGGACAAGTTCTCGGTTCAGTCCTAAATGTTTTTACGTTTCCGATTTCGTCCCAAATGTTTCACAAAAGTTTCCAGTTTGGTTCTTCGTGGGTTAAACTAACAGAATACATCACGTGCCATTCACACGTTGTAAAATCCCCAAAATCCCAGAATGAAATCTCTGACTTTCGTTTCACTTGTTCTATACAATTCTATGTGCCATGGTTGTCTTTCTGGTTCTTCCTACACCGCAAATGGCTATCACATGAACATGGTCATCATTCAAAGACTTCATGATTTCTTCGTCGACCTGTCTTCTGGATTCAAACTCCATAGATGGTTTGTAATAGATGGACACCATGGATGGTGGAGGGGCGAGACAAGCATAAACGATGTAATTCCCATCTTTTCGGAGTTTTTCAATCCCTTGTGCAGTGCTCTTGGCATTCTTGTCCACCGAGTACCTCACGATTATACTTCAAACCTTAAGATCATCGTACCCTCGTTAGATTCCCGTGGCCTCCTCGAGCTTCAGAGTTCCTTCATTTGACCAATCGACGACTGCATTCGTAGCTCTCTCTGCACGAAATCGAGTCTCTTCAAGCCTTTGATCAATATCGTGTTTTCCCTCTCCAAATAACGGATTTCATCTCACAGTCCTTGAATGTTGTCTCCTAGGGACCACCAATAACCAACTTGACGCTTGACGGAAGGCCAGAGCCATCTGTAACCAGGGATATTTCGACTTCTTTGAGAAAGAAACAAAACTATGAAACAAGTGAAACGAAGTCAGGGATTTCAATATGGGGTTTTAGGGCTTTTATAACGTGTGAATGACACGTGATGTATTCTGTTAGTTTTAATCACGAGTAGACGGAAGGATCAAACCGGGAACATTTGGGATGAAACCGAGAACGTAAAAATATTTACGACTGAACCGGGAACTTTTGGGAAACATTTGGGATGAAACCGGAAATGCGTCCAAACATTTAGGACTGAACCGGGATTACCCGACTTTGGGTGTTAAAAGTTTTGCCTTACGGAGAGAAGCAACTTCTTGCAAGGAATATATATGAATATCTTTCTCCACAGAGTATTGCTTACATAACTAATCTTGCTGGTTACGTGTAACTGCAGTTTTGCGAACTGCGAGCTTCGTTCAATGACCATTGTGGACAAAGGGTAAACTCCATCATATCCTAAAATCTTGTATCTTTTCATTTTTAGTTCATATTCCGGTATTAAAATGTTTTCATGTGGTGCAGAATGACAGGATCAAATACCTCTACAACTAATTACCCAGGGAAGATCCCTTCAGGGCCCGATCTGCCGAGCGAGGCTGCTGATGAGAAGGATGCAAAGAACGACACACCAAACTCTTTGCACCAATGAAGAATGTCTTGATGAAGTTTGGGGTTGAAATCGAGCAGCACACGCATGTCTAACAAGCCATTTCAAGACTTTACAGTGACTACAATCACGTAGTCTGTTGTCGCTTGGTTTATTGCATAGAAATTTTGAATACTGGCATTATAATAAAACATAATTTATTCTCCTACTACACATGCTTATGAAATTACATCCATCTTCATGGGTATGGATTCGCCGATCCGGTCAGACTCGGTTGCAGCGTTGATATCTCTCTGCATGTTTCAGCATGCCGAGTAGATTTATCTAACTTTGAACTAGGATTCTGGGGACTTGGTTTCTGCAAAAAGAAATATTGATTTTTCTTGTGTAATTTCGGTCGAGGGATTGCTCTTGTGATAGTGTATATTTTTTATTTGCGATTTTAGATTATTATGTTGTCAAATTTCAATTTCAGAACGATGTTGTCTTTGTTTTTTCCCCCAATTGTAATCATATTTCGTGCATAGCTGAGATGTATTCCCACGGAAAAAGGCAAAATTTGATAAAAATAAAAAGCATATCTTTGTTTCATGTATTTAGGTTTGTGTATGCATTCACATGTTTTAACAATGATATGAATCTTGTTGGACATGAAAAGTAAACACAAATTTTGACGTAATCTTGCCCTCGATCCAATGAACAAAAGACCCAAGTGTTTTTTTTTCCAATCTTTGAAACAAACAAAATTTGTGATATTCACCCCTAAACTATAGTAACAAATAAAAACGATAAAATAATTGAAATCAAAGGAACCTTTAAAGGAACTAGTTTTTGACAATCCACAATGATAATCAATCGAAAAACGCCAAAAAGTATAAACTTTGATAAGTTTGATTTTTGAACAAGCAAAAGCTTCAATTAAATTCTAGAAAGAATTTTGATAGAAATCAATAATCATTCAATACTTTGTTCTAATTTTCGAGTTTACATGTTTATAATACTTAAAAGATAGCAATAACAAGTTTTCAAGTCAAATAAAACTCAAAAATAGACAATAAAATATTTTCTTCCGCGTTAGTGTTTAGGCGGCAAAAACAGGCACCTAGGCGCCAATGGTTCGCATCTACTAGCACCTAGTAGTAAGCGCCAGTCTGTGTGATGCGACGCCAGTCTGGGCGATGCGACGCCTGTTTGGCCGCCCTTTCTTGCTCGTTTTGTACTCGAATGATGTTGAAATGCCCTCTAACTTAGTTTTCATGATTCCCAAATCCTTTGAGCCTTGACGAGATGAATTTAGGTGCTTCTTGATAGTTCACCATGAATACTTGAAACACTTCTTTAAACCTCTTGCTCCGTCTCCTCGTTGTTGGACCTTGTGGCATCTCTAGCGGATGATAGGGATGTAAATTCAATGAGCCAAACAGTTCGCGAGCTGTTCGGGGCTCGGCTCCTTAAAAGTTCGTTCGAGCTCGTTTAATGAGGCTCGTTAAGGCAAACGAACCAAGCTCGAGCTTTACAATATTCGGCTCGTTAGCTCGTGAACATGCTCGTTAACAGGCTCGTTAACAAGCTCGTAAGTCATCTCTTAGACGAAAAAATAATAGTATTGATATTTAATTTATAAATTTACACTTTACTTTTGAAAAATATTGAAAAATCTATAAAAATTAATTTATTAGAATAAAATTACAAATTTTAATAATAATATTATATATTTTTTAAAATATATAATTTAGTTTTTAATTAATTTAATGAATATTTAAATTTAATGTTTAAATATATTAAGTTCGTTTAGGCTCGATAAAAGCTCGAATAAGCTCGTGAGCCATGAATATATTCGTTACATAAGCTCGGGCTCGGCTCGGTTATAAATGACCGAGCTTGAACATTCAAAAGCTCGGCTCGGCTCGGCTCGTTTACATCCCTAAGCGGATCCCATTTCTTATTAACTTGTTTACTTCGAGATCTATTGATAAGTGCATTTTATGCACTTAATTTATATATGATTTGGCTTGGCTTTTGTGATGTATCGAGTGGATATTATGCGTATTTGTTGTTGTTTTTGTGAGTTGCAAGGATTTGGAGAAAAGTATCAAGAAGAAGTGGAAGGATGCATTATGGAGTATCAACTTCAGAAAATTACTGGGAATTATTGACACATCAAAATCCGATCTCCACCTTTCATAATAGATTTTAGGATGTTTTGAAGCTGCTGTCAAAATTTAAGCTCAATCCGACGGTTAGTTTGGGAGATATGAATTTTTTGAAAATTGTCGCGCGTTGCAGAATTGGACATGCGAGAGCAGGGCGCGCCCGCGCTGTCCCTGGACGTGAAAAGAAGTGTAAATTCAAGGCTCAGGCGCGCCCTCGCCACTCTATTGCACGCCCGCGCCGCTCTGTGCGAGAAATTGGCAGATTTTTGCAACTTTAAAACTCTCGATTTGTCGGGCTTTCTTTGACGGGCTTCGAGGACATATAAAAGAGATTTCAACACAACATAAAAGGGAGAGAGCCGCCACAATACATCGAAGAATTCTGAGAGCTTAAACTTGAGATTTGAGAGAAAAAATTGGAGGAGAAATCTGCACTACATCAAAGGAAGAACACGAAGATCGATCAACCGGACACGGAAGAGCGACTACGGATTTGTTCTTCTATTTTTATCTTTCTTAATTGGAATTGATGTTTAGTTTCATAAACATGAATTGTGTTTATCTATTTTTGATCATGAACTAATTTTTTAGAGTCTAGAGGTCAGATGGAATCTGGTGTAGACACTTTCATGAATTTTTGATTTTATTGAATTGTGTTTCTTCTAGATTAATTGTTTTTCTAGAATTGATTGTCTTTTCAATTATCTGATCACTAATTGATTTGTTATATTTATTTGAAATCTGGCACTCGGGAGATGAGATTTTGAATAGGACCATTAGAAAATACACTGTTAATTATTTATATAGCTCGGGAGAGTGTATAAATTTAACAGAGCTTTTAAAAAGAACATTGTTTTGTGATAGATCACTGCAAGTAGATTTTTAATAGGGATATTGAAATTGAATTGTAGTTGATAAAAATTATTTGTTGCTCGGGAGAGGAAAATAATAAACTTAAGTGTTTTTGGCTATTAATTGACTGGAATTCATGAAACTAAATTAATTAGGATTGATTGTTGTTGAAACCAGGTGAAATCTAAACCTCAAAACCATTTTTTCTCTGATTGATTTTTATCTGAAAGTTGTGTGCGTGCTATTAAAACAAACTCATTGATTATTTTATTATTCTGCAAAATTCTGAGATTTTGATTTTCTAGATAAAGTTTGGACTATTTTAATTACAAGTACTAAATATTTTCAATTTACTCTCTGAGGGAACGATACTTGATTCATTCACTATATTAAAACTTGACACTCGTACGCTTGCGAGGAATTTTCACAACAAGTTTTTGGCGCCGTTGCCGGGGAGTAAATTTTGATTATTTTTTAGTCTTGTTACCAATTAGTCTAGATTTTAATTTAGAGTTTTTTTATTTTATTTTAAGTTACTAATTAATTTCTTCTTATTTTTAATTGCAGTCTATGCGACGATCTCAAAGTGCGAATTCTCTACTGTTTGATCCGGAGATCGAGCGCACTGCACGTGCTTTAAGAAGAATTAGAAGAGAAGAATTAAGGAACATGGCTGAAGAAGAAGCACAACAAGCTCCTCTGGTGCCAATTAGAGACCACTTCAGACCGAAGATCCATGCTCACTATTCTGGAATCGCTCGAGGGACCATTAACGCCAACAATTTTGAACTGAAGCCGGCGTTAATCAACATGGTGCAATCAAACCAATTCAATGGAAGCACTACAGCTGATCCTCACCTGCACCTACGGACCTTCTTAGAAATAACCGATATGGTAAAAATAAATGGTGTGTCTGAGGATATTATTCGCTTACGCTTGTTTCCGTTTTCTCTCAGGGATCAAGCCAGAAGTTGGTTGCAATCGCTGCCGCTAGGAAGCATCACTACTTGGGAGGGGATGACAGAAAAATTTCTTGCGAAATATTTTTCACCTGCCAAATCCACCCAACTGAAGATAGAAATCAGCACATTTAGGCAGATGGATTTTGAACAGCTATACGAGGCATGGGAATGGTACAAAGAATTACTTAGACGTTGTCCTAACCACAATTTTGCAGATTGGGAACAGATCGAGTGGTTTTACAACGGACTGAATGAGCCTACGAGGATGAATGTGGATTCTGCGGTTGGAGGTACTATTTTTGCAAAGGACCATGTACAGGCCTACGAGATGCTAGAACAGATGACGGTCAATAGCTTTCAATGGCCATCTGAGCGTATGGGAGTAAAAAAGCCAACTGGAGTGTATGCAGTGGATCTTCTCACATCCATCACCGCCCAATTATCTACACTAACTACACAGGTAGCTTCTTTGAATAAGATTAATGTTGCAGATTCAACTGGAGTTGAAGGATCACATACCCCAGAGAAAGTTAATTATATCAATCCTAATGGCTAGCGAGGTTATGGAGCTTACAGAGGTAATCCTGTTTCCAATACTTATCACCCTAGTTTGCGGAATAATGAAAATTTTTCATATACTAACAATACAAATAAGGGTGATGGTAAGCCTTCTTTAGAGGACGTTGTTAGTACCTTTTTGCAGGAATCAGGTAAGAGGATGGCGAGAACTGAGTCTCGCCTTGACAGCTTGGAGATGCACATGGCCAACAGGGGTTGCTGTATTGCAATCCATGGAGACTAGCATTGGGCAGTTGGCAAACGCACTGAAAGATAATAATCGCGGCCAATTCCCAAGCAATACTGAGTTGAATCCCATAGAACAGTGTAAGGCCATCGAGTTGAGGAGTGGAAAAGAAGTTGGAGTCCAAATCCCTATTGTTGCGGAGAATAAATTTGAGGAAAAAGTCGAGGAGAAAGAGAAGGAGCCTGAACCTGACTCGAAACCGATGTACAAGCCTCCACTCCCCTACCCACAGAGGTTCAAGAAGAAAGCTTTAGATGAGCAGTTCTCCAAATTTTGGAGATTTTTAAGAAACTTCATATCAAAATTCCCTTTGCTGATGCCTTGGAGAAAATGCCGAATTATGTTAAATTCTTGAAGGAAGTGATGTCAAAGAAGCGGAAGTTGGAAGAGTTTGAGATGGTGAATTTGACTAAGGAGTGCAGTGCTATCCTGCAAAAGAAGCTACCACAAAAATTAAAGGATCCAGGGAGTTTTACGATTCCTTGCATTATTGGTTCTTCTAATTTTAATAAAGCACTTTGTGATTTAGGATCTAGCATTACCTTAATGTCTTTATCTGTTTTCAGGAGCTTAGGACTTGGCGAGGTGAAGCCCACAACAATCATGTTGCAGCTAGCTGATAGATCTATCACATATCCGCTTGAAATCATTGAGGATGTTCTGGTAAAAATAGATAAATTTATTTTTCCTACGGATTTTGTAGTGTTAGATATGGAGAAGGACGAAAATTTGCCATTGATTTTGGGGCGACCATTCTTGGCTACTGCCGACGCCAAGATAGAGGTTAGAAAAGGTGTGTTGACGATGGGTGTAGACGGTGAGAAAGTTACTTTTAATGTGTTCAAGGAAGCTGAAAATCCATCCACGAAGAAGGTGTTCTTCATTGAACAATCAAAGAAGATGGAGAGCTACTATGAAGTCGAGAGAAAAGTAGAATTGCGAAGAGAGAATGATCCGAAGGTTCCAAAGAAGAAGAAGAAAAACAAATCAAAGTTTAAGAGGATCGTTGAGCATGTTTGGAGGGTAAAGGAAAAGGGAAAATCCTCCAACAAGACTGAACCGGGCTAGAACCAGAGTATAGTCGGACTATGGACTATAAACTAAGCGCTTCTTGGGAGTCAACCCAAGCTTTTTTTTATTTATTTATTTGCTTTATTTTTATTTGTTAATTTTAGTTGTTTTTGTTTTTTTATCATGAGAAAACTAGACATCAATAATGATTTTGAATTGTGTAGGTGAAAAAGTTTAGGAGCCAACCCCGATGAAGAGTTTTGAGTGATTAAGATGGTGCCGAGTACTGACGCTCGGTGCCCAAGGTATGTGTCCTTGTTTTGATTTACTACTGTACATTGAGGACAATGCACAATTTAAGTTTGGGGGGATGTGTGAAATTTGAAAATTTTCATGAGTTAGGTTGAGTTGAAGATATAATATGTAATTGTGATTTGCCTATGTTGAAAATAATTTTTTGTGCTGAAAAGTTCATGTTAGCGCTATTTAATCTTGAGTTCTCACTTACATGCACGAATGCCATGATTTTTGATACTCCTAGCAATTAGAGAAATTATGTGGATTTGTGATGTGGATTAGAGGATTTGATTCTTAACTCTTGTGATTTTTACTTGAAACTGAGGTAGATTTTTAAGAGCACAGAAGTGATTTAGGAATTTTTGAATTCGTTGAGACTTTTTAGCCATTATTCATTTGTTATTCATATAAATCATGAAAAATCCTAAACAAATTGAGTAGCTTAAAAGTTCAAAGAAAAGTAATGGTGGAGAAAGTAAGGTGAGGGGAGGCCTTGAAAAGAAAAAAAATGGATTGAAATTCTAGTCCAAATACAAGACCAAGAGATGAAGATGTATGGAGTAGAAGAAAGCCAAGACTAATGTCTGGCAATGCAAATAAAAAATTTTAGCTACTCATAATCCTGAACAAATTTAAAAATATACATTTCCTTTGATTGAATCCCGAGTCTTTGATTACCATTGATACATATCTGGACACAGATCTCCTGCTGATTATACTTGAGCCTAAAAGTTAACCGAAAAAGTCCTTTTGATCTGTGTAAATAAAATTTGAACTTGGTTGATAGTATTTTGAAACTTGAGGGTTGAGTTAATGAATTGATGAAGCTTACGGATTGCATGATTTTATCGAAAGTTGGATGGGTAGATGAGATTGGCGAAATCACACACACACGAGAAAATGGCAGATTTTTGCAACTTTAAAACTCTCGATTTGTCGGGCTTTCTTTGACCGGCTTCGAGGACATATAAAAGAGATTTCAACACAACATAAAAGGGATAGAGCCGCCACAATACATCGAAGAATTCTGAGAGCTTAAACTTGAGATTTGAGAGAAAAAATTGGAGGAGAAATCTGCACTACATCAAAGGAAGAACACGAAGATCGATCAACCGGACACGGAAGAGCGACTACGGATTTGTTCTTCTATTTTTATCTTTCTTAATTGGAATTGATGTTTAGTTTCATAAACATGAATTGTGTTTATCTATTTTTGATCATGAACTAATTTTTTAGAGTCTAGAGGTCGGATGAAACCTGGTGTAGACACTTTCATGAATTTTTGATTTTATTGAATTGAGTTTCTTCTAGATTAATTGTTTTTCTAGAATTGATTGTCTTTTCAATTATCTGATCACTAATTGATTTGTTATATTTATTTGAAATCTGGCACTCGGGAGAGGAGATTTTGAATAGGACCATTAGAAAATATACTGTTAATTATTTATATAGCTCGGGAGAGTGTATAAATTTAACAGAGCTTTTAAAAAGAACATTGTTTTGTGATAGATCACTGCAAGTAAATTTTTAATAGGGATATTGGAATTGAATTGTAGTTGATAAAAATTATTTGTTTCTCGGGAGAGGGAAATAATAAACTTAAGTGTTCTTGGCTATTAATTGACTGAAATTCATGAAACTAAATTAATTAGGATTGATTGTTGTTGAAACCAGGTGAAATCTAAACCTCTAGACCATTTTTCCTCTGATTGTTTTTTATCTGAAAGTTGTGTGCGTGCTATTAAAACAAACTCATTGATTATTTTATTATTCTGCAAAATTCTGAGATTTTGATTTTCTAGATAAAGTTTGGACTATTTTAATTACAAGTACTAAATATTTTCAATTTACTATCTGAGGAAACGATACTTGATTCATTCACTATATTAAAACTTAACACTCGTACGCTTGCGAGGAATTTTCACAACAGCTATCCATGATCCGATCATACTTTCCTTCTTGAAAAAGATTTGTCCTCAAATCTTACTCGTTACCTACACCAAATAAAGAAATATTAGAAACATTATAAATCTTATCGACACCATACTTATCTTGTACTTTCTTCTTATAAGCTTTATCACCCAAGTCATCCAACAAACTCAATGAACCAATGTCGGTGATTGCTTCTATATTCTCCGCATCAACTAGGTAGTGTTTATCTTGTGCATGAAGAATTTTGTGTTCTTTGATCTTGTTATGACAACACAAAATTCATAGATATCTATAAACATTGTGCTCTAGGAATAAGAAGTGATTTATTCAAATCATATAAGTGTAACCTAATCTTTGCTTCTCTACAAACAATATACCTCTCACAAATCCATTCGACATACATCTTCATATGTAACCAAAACAAATATTTATCCACCATATTCATTGTTTTGGATTTCTCAATATAAAACATCAAAATTACACTATATTCTCCTTAAGTAACTCGTTCAACAATAACATGGAATGAAAATTTTGTCCTCTTCAAACAAGTATCCATTGCTCACGTAGAACTTATCATGAAGACCACACAAACGTGTCTCAAAGATATTCTTAAAATCACTATCCTTGTGAGACCTCGGTTCTAATCATCTAATCTTGAAATACATCATTCAAATAAACCAACAAGAGTCAAGAAGAATCAGATAATTTTTTTTTATTTTCACATGCAAAGGGCCTCGCTCGAGCGGTAATATATTGTCGCTCGAGCGAGCAAAACTCTGCTCGAGAAACCTCAAAAGCTCTCGCTCGAGCGGTAATAAAGTTCCTCTCGAGCGAGACAAGCTTTGTCTCAAAAAAATGAAACCCCTCGCTCGAGCGGTAATAAACTGCCGCTCGAGCGAGCCCAACTCTGAACTAAAAAAAATAGAACTTATACTTAAACAATACTCCATCATCAAAATAATTTCAAAACATAACGAGGTATCCAAATACATGCAATAACAACATATAAACCTCCATACTCGAATATTCGATACAACTTAATTCAAAGGAAGTACGAGTTCTAAACATGCTTTCAATACAACACGAGTTCGACATGTTATTCGCATTCTAAACCGAAGCCTCACTTCTATCCCTCAGTCCCGAGCTAATCAAGTCGCCTCTGACTCAATCCTGTCTTACCTGTCTCCAAGTACACATACAAAACAAGACAACATCCGGATAATTTCGGTGAGAATAATTTTCCCAGTAAAAGCAACATAACATGTAATATCAAGTAATGTATCCAAATCATGATATAAACTTCAACATATTCCAATATGAAATAGAATAAAATGCATGTCTTTAGAATTCGGGATTATCTAAACGGATAATCAAAATAAAACTCGGTTCTTTGGTTGGGATCCCGAGGACAAGATATCAAAAAAACTCACCGACTCTCCCGATCGAGGTGGATGATGCATTACTCGATCTTCTAGACTCTGGTGCAATTATGAGTATTCGGATTCTGGGGAGACACCAACAACCCAGGCAGTAGATTATAGTCCCCAAGACGTCTAATTCGAAATGAAGTCAATTAATTCGGCTCATTATGAATGCAAGTGCAATCGTATTACATTCAAACATATAATTCAAGTAATTAAAATAAACATGCAAGTATGTGATTTTAGGGAACTCGAAAATCAATCGGATTCGAGTATTCGTCCCTATTCGATTCAATGTCAACTTATACCTTTTCTCCAATCGAAGCTCCAACTCAGGATAAGCTGCAAACGCAGGAGATACAATCACAATCTAATCCAACCTCAATTCAAATCGACAAGTTAAACTAGTTACCAATTCACGATCAACTCGTCGACAATTCAAATTATGTCAACTCCGAGCCCAACAGCCTTCAAACCAATCTGTAATGAAGTAATATAGGATCGACGTCAACATTCAAACTCAAAGAAATAAGGCTCAATCACTTCAAACTAAACGATATCCAAAACTCGAACCGACGGCATAACGGCTTATAACGGACAACCGAAAAACCACTAACAACAATATATCTATCCAAACCAACTCATATCAATAACAACCCATCAAGAATCAACTCAATATAAACCAAATCTCAAACCCCTATTTTAGAAAATCACCAATAAAATCATAACAATTCCAAACGTCGTTCTTTTTCCGATCCGTCTTTGAATAAACCATCCATGCTAGCTCAAGAATAACATATCCGAAAATAATCAAATTCCATCGACATCAAAAAATCAAAGTATAACCGATTGAAGAAAAACTTACGATAGAACGAAGCCTTCGAAGCCGTGATCACGAATATACCTTCAAATCAAAATTCTACCGGACGGATCATACAAAACCGGAAGATGAAATGCTTGGAGAGGCGTTAATGGAGGAAAACGGCCCAAGAAGGAAGAAGGAAGATGAAGATAAACCACCTACACGTCTCATCCATCTAAATAAATATCAAAGACCAAGTCAAATTGAAGAAATTGCACTATAGTCCCTGAATTTTTTGAAAATTGCAAACAATCCCTGATCAAATATCAATTCAACCCTCGAATTTTCTCATCTCAGAATATCAATAATAAACTCAATTAAGATAATTTCGGGGCGTTACAATCCTTAAATTCACCATCCAATGCATACAACTCTTTAGCATTCTCAAACCATAAAAACTGAGTCCAACATAGATAAAAGTACATACCTTCGTGATAGCGCATCAACTACTATATTTTCCTTACCTTTTTTGTACTTCATTGCTTTTTCATCATCAACTCGCTCTCCTTGAGAACTTACGCCAATGACAAGTTAAATGAGTTCTCTTGTACAAAATACACTATCTTTTAAATTAGCATATAAATTTCCATCTCTATGTGTGAATAACACAAGTATCAAATGTTCAAGACGCTCATTAAAAATTTAGATATATACTAAGATTTCATCAAAGTATACTACAACAAATTTATCAATATGCGTAAGCAAAACATGGTTCATCAATCTCATGAAAGTACTAGGTGCATTAGTTAACCAAAAATGCATGACTAACCCTTCTAGAAGATACGACTTTCCACCTATACAACTCATGCACTATTCACACACATCAACAAAACTCAAGTCTCTCAACTTCTTAACATAATCACATTCAAGAAACTTAAGATCAAGATTTGAAATCAACATTCTCAAACTTTTCAAGAAAGTAATTAAATCCATGCACTTTAGAATTTAGATTATAACTTTGAAAGTTGGCATTGGATTTGTATTTGAGATTTGAAGCTAAATCATACCTCCCAAAGAGAGTAAATTTAAAGTATTCAACCTCATCTTGTGTGTGCTCATGCTTTACAAGGATCAAATATGTTCATACTTTCAACATTGGACCTCTTTTGTCTCCTCATCGATACATCTCCCACAACCTGCAAAGAAGAAATAACAATGCTCAGGATTGAACCGATTATATCATGACAATGAGATAAAACCTCTTTATACAAAAGTACTTTAAGGGTTTATACAAATTCAAAGATTGCTCAATCACACTATTTTGGACCATAATATTATTTTTCTTGGTCTTTTTCCTCTCATTTTTGTTTCTATATTTTTTTCTTTCAAGGTCATCTCAATCTTTTTACAATATTTTTTTCGACCTCTTTTCTTTCTTTTTCCTTTTCTTTATTTTCAATGATCATCTCACTTTTTTGTTCATTTTTTTTTCGGCCATATCACTCACTTTATGGCATTCCAATTGATCTTCAAGAAATTTTTTTGAAGTCAATTGTTGTATTAACCCGGTCCCATTTTACAAGATTAAATGGTTAAACATGATTAAGAGATGTTTATTATATCAAACAGACCAAGAAATCATATCCAGAATGTCCAAAAATGGTTAATAAGCTTAATTGGGCTCGGGTAGTTCGGAAGGTCCAAACTACATAGCTTAGTTGGTTCGGAGGTTCCGAAAGGATCGGAACCAACGAAGTAGTTCGGAAGCAACGTGACGATCAGAACATCCAAAAGGGGATCGGAGCTTCTGATTGTGGTGTCCTGCACATGGCAATGATATTTGAACACGTAGCTGCATGAAAGAGATCGGAACGTCCAAAGTGTAGATCGAAGCTTCCGATCATAGCCGTTCTGAACATGGCATGCATGCAGGGATCGGAGCTTCCGATCAGGGTCTATAAATAGGTTGTCCGAGACTCTCATTTTCTTGTCAATTCCTCAAGTTCTTCTCTCATCTCTTAGGCTATTTTAGTAGTTTCTAGCTAAATAGGCGTGGTTGGGCCTTGGCGAGGCGTTTCCAGGGTTATAACAGAGTTGTGCCTAAGTTTTGGAGCACTCAATATCAGTGGGCTGAAGACGGACAAAGGTATAGCTCTAGCTCTTAATAGATAATAGGGAGTATACAATAACTTAGTTAAGGATTTTAGAGAAATAATATAATGCATGGTTATTATGAATTGTAGTGCTGCACGGTAGGCTTGGAACCTAGATGGGTGCTTCTAGGAACTGCCTTAGAAAGGTACGTAGGTACTGACTGATATTTCCAGTGGGTTTGCATGCTTATGTGTTGCATATTATATGACATGATGCATGTTACTACTTTGAGATATTATGCTGCATGTGCATTTCATATTGAGCTTGGATCTCCTTTGAGATAAGTCAGTGTTATGGGGTGCTCAGCCCTTGTTAGGACGTTTTGATACTGAGAGTCACTATGACCGATGGGTCTGTCGGACTTTAGTGATCTGAAGATATTTTGTACACGTCCAGTTAGGAGTGAGTGGTCGTATCCAGTGGTTTGATTCCTCGATATTACAGCTCACATCCTAGGCGCCAGTCTGAGTGGATTTCTGATTCACAGTGAAAGTAGTGAACGTGTGCGGAAATTAGTTTAATACAATCCTCAATAAAATCTCATAAAAATGCTGAAAACATGAATACTAAAAAGGTCACGGGTATACTAGCCAGCTCCCGATGCTCAGAGGCCCTCACCACCCGTAGGGACCATATCCTCCTGACTGACATCATACTCACCTGCACACCATTTAGATCTAATGAGCCTAGAGGTTTAACATGTTTTACCTTTAATAACGAATACTACATAATAAAATCGCATGCAAGCACGTATTATATAAAAATAACCTGAGGTATCTAATGCATTCATGATCGTAAAAACGTTTGCATAATACTGAGTCATAAACATCAACGTAACATAAATTCATAACATAATCATGACATGTCATAATCATAAAATCTTTTTCCGTGTGGGTCATATTAGTGAAAGGTAACCATAAACATAAGCAATTAATCAATCTATAAACCAACCTACGTGGCGGCGAGATCCACCCAACCTTTGTGGCTTCCCTACGCCACTTATGCCACTTCACCCAGCCTTTGGGGATCCATAGGTCCATAAACATAAGTGCCACTTCACCCAACTTTGGGGATCCATATTCCCTTGAACATAAGTTCCACAAATCACATCAACTTTCCAAAAATATTTTTTTTGCATGCCCATTATCTTATCTTAAAATAAATGCATGATTCCTGAACTTAAAAATATCATTTTCCATAAAATTATGCCCTTGAATATATATTAATCCGTTTTTCATAAAATCATATTTATGTAAAAATATACATATACATCCATTAAATCTATATTTACGAAATATTTTATTTTCTTTCACTGGCTAGTTCGAGTTGCTGCCTCCCCTTAACTTAAGCCCTTAAACATAGACTGGCCCACTAACACTTACACTAGCCAATCCATACTTAAATTAGCCCCATAAGACTTAGATTAGTCCAAAAATACCTAGGTTGGCCCAATAACAAAATTAAGTCCACTTGACAACTTGATCTCGATTAACAACTTGTGCCCAATTAACCATTTAAGTCCAATTAATATCTTAAGCCCAATTAATAATTCAAGCTCAATCAACCAATTAGGCCCAATTAATATCTTAAGACCAATTAATAATTCAAGACTAATTAACCAATTAATCCCAATTAATATCTTATGCACTTGGACTCCTAATTTAAAATTTCCCGGGCCCGTAATAAAATAACCCGGACCCGAACCCATAACCTATGACCCCAAATCACTTGTTCTGACCCGGACCACTCACCCGCCCGAGCCCTGCCCGGGCTGCCCAAAATTCACGACCCAAGCTCTCGCACCAACCCATCGAGTCACACATGAGCAGCCCCATCTATACCCCTCGGCCACCCAGATCCGGCCACCCATGCCCGGAGCCGCGCCGGCAGGACCAACCCAGGGTCCTGCCGGACCACCTTGACTAGGCCACGGCCTGAGCCATGGCTTGTATGGCTCGGTCGTGGTCATTAAAATTTCCAGTCGTGCACACACACAAGCACCTCTGCTCACTACCACAACCAAACCCATTGGCCCTCAAGCCCAACCACCTCCAGGCCACGACCGGCCTTTAAACCAGCCTCCAACACACCCAACTAACCACCCAACCATGTCCATCAGCTACTCGAACCAGCTGAGTTCAGAAATGAAGGCAAAACCGATCCACTATGCGAAAAACGTGAATGATAATGCATGAACATTAAAATCTTGAGCTCTAATCCACAAGCAATGCAAAACATAGGTTTAATCCTAAAAAAAGAGCATATAAAAATTTAAATGGGAGAGGAATAAAATATAGATCATGACTTAGCTCAAGAACAAGAAATACGGGTGCGTAGCTTGCGAGGGGACGACCGGAATTCCTAAAATCTTGATTTTTTTCTTCAAATTTCGTGTTAATGTGTGCAAGTGTGGATTGGATGATGTTCTTGGCTGCTTCCTCTCCAAGAAACATGAGGATGAAGGTGAGGGAAATGAAATTTAGGGCTTAGTATAAGTTTGGGTAAGAAATGGGCTTAGGGCCTTGTAATTATGTAAGACCCAAGATTATTTAATTTTAATTCGAGTATATTTAATTTGCGAATATTTATAGTTGAGAATTAAATTATAATATTCTTAAATTATTTAGGATTTAAATTGAATTAAATTGATTTTCGGGGGCTGATTTGCTAATATTGAAGTTTCAAGGAACTAAAGTACAATTATTGAATTAGTGGCTTACACATGGCTTGTTTATGATCTTCAACGTGTGTGTATCTCTATTCTAATTTAGAATTTACAGCAAACAACCGAAACCTTCATTCAACTTCAGATTTCAAGTGAATTATTCATCTTCAAACCTTGATTGTGTTTGATCCGTCCGGCCGAATTTAATTCTGGACATAGAGTTGTGATACTCTCTTCAAGTGCTACAATTTGATGTAAGTATTCTGATGTTTCAGCAGATTTCAAAAATGGGTTGGTGAAGAACTCAGAGGTTGTTTATGAATATGTGTTTTAGAGATTATGAGTATCGATATATCGAAATCGGATCGAAGAATGAACGTTGTCTGTATTTGATATGATTTTCCAGCATGTATTTCGAAATTTATAGCCTCTGATTATGCTAAGATATGATGATATGTTGCTGGTATAGCATGTATATGAATTTGGTTCGAATGTTAGATTAATTAGATTTCAGTCTCAGTTGTCGGTTTTTAGCCGATACGCCACCGATTCGAGAATTGACTAGATTGTGAACTTGTTAAATGAGCTGTTTATTGTATTGATTTGGAAGCTGATATTCATTGTTCCAAAAACTTAATTTCAGATTTGTTATTGAAGCTTTCCGAACTCGAGATCTCCGATTCGAACCGAGAAAGATTGAAGAAGGTTAGAAGTTAGTTTATATCGATTGAATTGTCAAAAATTTGAACAGCTTTTGACAAAAGCTCTTGATGTAATATTTCAGATTTTAAATACCTCAAGAATCCAGAGAAAGAAAGGTATAAATCGATACAATCATGAAGGGATAGAATATTCGAGATAGATATGATTCTCGAATTCCCTAAACCACATACTTATATGCTTAGTTGCTTTTGTTTGCTTTGTATGTGTGATGTGAACTTGCTTGATTAGCATGAATTATGTGTTTTGGATTTGGCTTGTTGTATATTGATTATAGCATAATGCATTAGCTTTTGTATGCATTCATCTTGAGCCATGAACCAAGACGCATAGAGGGCCTGACGGCCTAGATTCCAAATGACGTTTGGTGAGTTGTAGTTAAGTATCAAGGGATATAGACTTAATCCCAAAGCTAGATGACTTACTATGATTGTACAAAAGTCAGGGGATTTAAGATGTTTTACGCCACCTCGAGAGGGAGAGTCGGTGGTTAGTTGGAGAAAAAGATCTTATTTCCCGGGATCCCAAGAACCAAGAATTCTTTGTATCAGATTTGATATTCTTTACTTTGGAACATGCATTGCATTCTTGTTTAGCATTATATCATGTTCATATAATTTATACTGGGAATTATGTTTCTCACCGAAGTTATCCGGCTATTGCTGTATTTTATATGTGTGCATGACAATAGGTGGGTTAGGAACTGGTCAGACTCGACATGGATAGATTGGGATAGAGTCTTAGCATGTGGTGACTCGGGTTATAGCATATGATGTACCTTATGAGTTGTTAAACATGTTAGAAAAGAAACAAGAACTTTGTATATATGTTCTACTTGTTGTATACTTGTTTATAATCTAGCTTTTGTTGTATTCGGATCACTAGATGGATGAAATATCAACTTGTGAACATGTTTAGAACTTGATATAAATGTATGTGCATGTTTTATATTTAAAAAAACAAGCTTTAGAAGAGATTAAAAAGAGCAAAAGAGAGCTGCAGAAAACAGGGCAGAGCACTGCCCAGGGCAGCGCTCGAACTGCAATATTTTACAGTTCGGGCGCAGCCCAACCCGTAGGTTGGGTATTTAGGGAGCGCCCGAGCGGCCAAATAGTGCAGCTCGAGCACACCCCCTCTGAATTTAAAAAAACTAAAAAATTTTGTTGATCTTATTCCTTACTTGATTAGTTAAGGATGCTTATTCATTAATTGCCTCATAAGAATCGAGATTAGCAACCCGAGGTCCCCACAAATTAAATTTGGGTATAAGGTTTAAAAAAAAAATTATATATACTAGCCCAACATTGAATATTGGACATTAAAAATCTCCAAATTTTCGAAATAATCAAAGGTCCAATTTTAAAAATTCCCTAAAAGTCCTTAAAATGGCTTAACTAGTTGAAAAATGAGATTTTAATTGCATATATATATTAAACCCCTATTTTTACATAATTTAAATCTCAAAATATTTATTTTGGGCTCTTAAAATCCTTAGATATAATTTTCATAAAAAACTTTTACCCCGATCGTCCACGGTCCCGTCTACACCCTCGTAAATCGATTTTTCCTCAAAAATTCATAACGCTCAAAATACTCGAGTTAAATGTCATAAATAAATCTAAAACACATAAATATGCCACATAAAAGTCTTCTAACCCTAAAAAATTAAATTTCCTTAATTATGCATACGGTTTAATGTAAAAGGAACTCTAGGCGTTACAATTGTAGTGTTGCATGGTAGGCTTGAAACCTAGATGGGTGCTTCTAGGAACTGCCTTAGAAAGGTACATAGGTACTGACTGAGATTGTCACTGGTTTTCATGCTTATGTGTTGCATATTATATGACATGATGCATGTTACTACTTTGAGATATTATGCTGCATGTGCATTTCATATTAAGTTTGGATCTCCTTTGAGATAAGTCAGTGTTATGGGGTGCTCAGCCCTTGTTAGGAAGTTTTGACATTGAGAGTCACTATGACCGACGGGTCTGTCAGACTCTAGTGATCTGGGGATTTTTTTCCACGTCCAGTTAGGAGTGAGTGGTTGTATCCAGTGGTTTGATTCTTCGAGATTACAGCTCACATCCTAGGCGCCAGTCTGAGTGGATTTCTGATTCGTTACCCAAATATGATACCCGTTCATTACATTGCATGCATCATATTTGTATGTCTACCCGTACTAGCGTACTGAGCTTTAGCGCCCACGTCCAATTATTTTCTTTTATCTGGACACCTCATTCGATGGGGCAGATGCAAGTTTTTTCCTGAGGATTTGGAAACTTGGTGGTGACCAAGACAAGATTGCATCATTAGCCACTAGGAATTACCTTTATGTTATTAAGCAATTTTAGTTTCCGCATTTACTCTGATTATTATTAATTATTGTTTAATTGCATACCTAAGTTTCAGATTATTAGGTGATCATGGTGCGGGTCACTACACCGTGATCACCTACTAATCAAAAGCTTAAGAATGCAATAATCTTAGTTAAAACATAATCAGAAATTATCAGAATAAAACACTAAAGTTATACAAACCTAAGAAAAATACATCCGAATTCTAAAGTTATTACAACCAAATCGAACCAGGTTCTCAGTATCAAATTAACAAGTTCTGATACAACCATCTGAATACACAAAATCTCCCAACAGTTGCCAAAACCCTGCAACTAAATCCGCCCTGAGCCTCCTGCTCCGTCCAACCTAAAACATTTCCCATCGAATGGGCTGCCCAATAAACACATAAATATGGACGTGAGCGAACTACGCTCAGCACGAGAGTATGAGTATACAAATACTATATGAGCATGAATGCAAGTGTACTAGATACCAAAACTCAAGGTCAAGAAACGATCAAATAGACTCGACGCCAATGTATGTAGCACTTTGTGTCGTCGTACCATGAGGTGGCTCACATACCCTACTGTGGATATCTGTGACCTGATCACGAGTACACGTGTTCAACCATCCACTAACACATTAGGGTAACCACTCTAATACAGGATATCTCAAGGATAAAAGTTCAATATTATAATGCATGAAGCATAATATCTGACATAATATATGCAGATAAAATCATGCCATATAAATAATGCAACTCATAATACATGCATACTCAGTCAAGGTATCTCGAATAGTACTTTCGTACCTCAATAATATCAGATAAGTTACACCAGCTCCACCATCCAAGCCTATAATCACAAGATTACTATATCACTAATCATCATCTAAAAGTCTTAACTAAGCTAATAGATACTTCCAAACTATTTATAAAAACTCGGATTATACATTCGTTTGTCCTTAGCCCGTTGTTGTAGATTGTCCCAAAACTTGGGCACAACTGCTCTACGTCTCCGGAGAGCCCGTCCCTCGACAAAGAAGGCTGGGAAGCCCCTAAACCACTCAAGAAACGAGAGAAGATGTTGGTGAATTAACAAAGAAAATGGGCTCCCGGATGCGCTATTTATAAGTGGAGATCGGACGTTCCGAACTCCAGATCAGACGTTCCGATCTTTGCATGCATGCCAAGTTCCAAACTATCACGATCGGAAGCTCGGATCCCTACTTTGGAAGTTCCAATCTCATACATGCAGCTACGTGTTCAAACGTCAATGACACGTCACAAGTGTGCATGGCCTAACTCGAACGGAAGTTCCGATCTAAAATTTAGACGTTCCGATCTAGATTCCGAACACCATCACTTGATCCGATCATTTCGGATCTTTCGATCTCGTTCGGACCTTCCGAAATTGTCCAAGTCCACTTCGACCCTTTGATCATATCTGATGTCCAAGAGTAGATTTCTTGGTCCGATTAATCAAATTAAAATCACTTAATTAAGTTTAACAATTTAATCTTGTAAAATAGAACTGAGTTACTACATTTTTCATCGCTTAAGAGATTTCGTTCTCGAAATAAACTCGTAAGTAAACGAATTCAAAACTGAACAAATCATCCTTTTATTACCATTGAATATTTTACAAGATATATTACTTAAAACAAAATTACAATAAAAACAACTCAGGATGTTCCAAACGCATGCGGCTCTCTAGTTTCCAAGTGGCTTCCTCAGTGCCTCGAAGCTGCCACTGAACTAGAACGAGAGGAATGACCTTGTTCCATAACACATTATCCTTATGATCCAAAATACGCAAAGGTCTCTCCACATATGTTAAATATGTATCCAACTGTAACTCAGACGGTGTAAAATATGAGACTCATTTTCCACGTACCGTCACAATAGTGACACATGAAACACATCGTGGATGCTAGAAAAATACGGTGGCAAAGAAAGTCTGTAAGCTAAATCTCTCACACTTTCCAAAATCTCGAATAGACCAATGAATCTCAGAGATAGCTTTCCCTTGAGATCAAATCTCAATATCCTGCGAAAAGGTGAAACTTTCAGGAACACTTTTTCACCAACTGGAAACTGCAAAGGTCTGCACTTGACATTAGCTTAACTGGATTGTCGGTCCTGTGCAGTTCTAATGCGCCTCTTGATATGATAAACTATATCAATGCCTTTAGGATTAGCTCTGGTCCTTCCACCTATCATTCCCAAAAAATTTCCCAAAACAATGGAGTATGACATTGTCACCCGTACAACGCTTCAAATGGTGTCATACCAATATTGCGGTGATAACTGTTGTGGTACGCAAATTCTATCAATGACAAATGATCTTGCAAAGCTGGACCAAAATCCATAGCACTCGTATGACCTGTCTACCCATCTGTCTCTGGATGAAACGCTGTACTCAAACTGAGAGTAGTGTCCAAAGCACGCTGAAAACTCCCCCAGAAATTCAAAGTAAAACTAGGGTCTCTATCACTGATAATACTCACAGGTACTCTATGGAATCGTAAAATCTCCTGAATTTACGGGAGATCCATGAGATCAAAAGTGTAATCTCGGTTATATGAAAGAAAATGCGCTGACTTGGTGAATCGATCCACCACAACCCAGATAGCATCACAATTCCTCGAAGACATCGATAAATGGGTCAAAAAATCCATCATGATAAACTCTCATTTCCACTGCGGAATCGGCAAACTATGAAGAAATCCTTCAGGTTGTCGATATTCTTCTTTAATCTGTTGAAACACCAACACCTTGAAACATACTGATAAACACTGCGTTTCATTCCTTTCCATCAGAACCAAGTTCACAAATACTTATACATCTTATTGCACCCCGAGTGAACACTCAACTTGGTTCGATGTGCTTGAGATAGAATTTCCTCTCTCAGAGTGTCATCCCCAGGTACCACAATACATCCGGATAAGCATAGAAAATCATCTGACTTGTAATGGAATTCAGAAGTACTGTCACTGTTGGCTAGTCTAGCCAATCGCTGAGTCTTCGGATCAGACATCTGAGCATCACGGATCAGAGAATACAAAGTTGGCTCAGATATAATCGCAAACATCCTAATACTCGTCATTCCCTTCTTATGATTAAGTTGAATACCGAATAACAACAATCCTGAATCACACTAGAGATAAGACAAGGCTGTAATGCAGATACTCGCACCTTGTGACTCAAAGCATCAGCAATAAGATTAGCAACACCTGGATGATATTTAATCTCGCAATCATAATCTTTCAGCAAATCCATCCAGCGTCGTTGTACCATATTCAATTCATCCTAGGTGAAAAAAATACTTGAGACTCTTGTGATCAGTAAAGATTTCAAATTTCTCTCCATACAGATAATGACACCAAATCTTCAGTGCAAAGACGATAGCTGCTAGTTCAAGATCATGCACTGGATAATTCTCTTCGTGAACCTTCAGCTGTCTAGAAGCTTATGCAATCACATGTTCATTCTAAGTCAAGACACAACCTAATCCTTGCAGAGAAGCATCAGTATACACAATATACCCTCCAAAACCAGACGGTAGTGCCAACACAGGTGCAGAAATCAACCTACGTCGAAGCTCACAAAGGTTTTCCTCACACTCTTAGGAACACTCGGAAGTTACACCTTTTCGAGTAAGTTGAGTCAAAGATCGAGATAACTGAGAGAAATTCGCGATGAAACGACGATAATATCTTGCCAGACCCAGAAAACTACAGATCTCAGCCACCGTCATCGGGCGCGACCAATTCAACACAACATCAATCTTGCTCATATCAACTAAAACTCCCTTGTTGGATATAATATGGCCAAGGAACACCACGCGATCAATCCAGAACTCACACTTACTCAGCTTTGCGTAAAGTTGCCTCTCCCAAAGAGTCTGCAAAATGAGCCTCAAATTATATGCATGCTCATCAAAATTACGTGAATATACCAAAAATCATCGATGAACACAACCACAAATTTGTCTAAATATTCCCTGAAAACACGATTCATAAAATCCATGAATACATACGACGCATTAGTCAATCCAAATAGAATCACCAAGAACTCATAATGTCTATATCTAGTCCGGTATGCAGTTTTGGCTATATCCTGATCCTTAACTCGCATCTGATGATATTCAGATCGCAAGTCAATCTTGAAATATACCGAAGTACCCTGAAGTTGATCAAATAGGTCATCTATACGAGGCAAATGATACCTATATTCATGGTCACATGGTTCAACTGTCTATAGTCAATACACAGTCGCATAGACCCATCTTTCTTCTTCACAAAGAGAACATGAGCTCCCTACGGAGCTCCATACACTAGGACGAATATATCCCTAGTCCAAGAGATCATGCAAATGTTGCTTCAACTCACGCATCTCTGACGGAGATAGACGATACGGTGCTCGCGAAATAGGTGACATCCCTGGCATTAACTCAATTTCAAACTCAACTTCTCGAACAGGAGGTAAACCTGAAATCTCATCAGGAAACACATCATGAAATTGATTAACGACTGGAAATTCTCCTATACCAACACTCTTAGTGGACATATCAACTGTATAGATGAGGTAGCCTTCCCCGCCTGACTCCAGAGCTCGACAGGCTTTCAAAGCAGATACCAAAAGGTATCGGAGGTCGCGCTCCCTTACCATATAAAAACCAACTAACATCCCCAACTGGATGAAACCACAGTAGTTTTTGGTAACAGTCCACTGAAGCTCGGACGTGGTCAAAATATCAATACCCATTATGCAGTCAAAATCTTCCATTGCTAAAATCATAAGATTCGCTGTCAAAACATTACCCTCAAATTCTAAAGGACAACAAAAAACTAGACGTTTAGCCAAAGCTGACTGATCAGTTGGTGTAGAAACAGAAATTACTACATCTAGAGCAATATAGGATAACTTGTGATGCTTGAAAAAACACGTAGATATGAAAGAATGAGATGCACCAGTAATAAGAACAAAAGAAGGTATACCGCATAAAAGAAACGTACCTAAAATAACCCTCTCATTCTTCTCCACAGCTTGGTCACGACTCAATGAAAACACTTGACTCGGAGCTCGTGGTCGTAGATTAGAACCTCCCACTGATTTCCCTGGAGGCCTCTGCTGAACTGTAGTCTGAGAACCTGAACCTGAACCTTCTCTCCCAGCACGTGTACAATCCTTCTTGAGATGACCAATCTCCCCGCAACGAAAACAAGTTCCTGCAGCCTTACCAAATTTATCCGTCGGGTGATTCTTCCCACAGTGAGCACACTGACCCTTCTTCCCAAAACTCATAACTCCATCGGATCCAGAGAAAGAAGTAGTTGAAGAAGACTTCTTAAAAATTGGGCACGAGGACCCAAAGAACTCGCGGGTCGAGAAGACTGAAGCGTCCTACCACAGTTCACACTAATCTCTGTCTGCCGAAAATGGTTCACCAAGACCTCGTAACAAGTCGGGTCATCACAGACAGTGACCCAGTCAAAAATCTCATGGTTCAATCCCTACAGGAAGTGATCGTACTTCGCCTCAAAGCTGGCGCCAATATGAGGACAATACGGGAGGAGGTCAATAAACTTCTGTTGATACTCATCAACAGACAAGGATGCCTGCTTCAAATTAAGCAACTCAATTTCATTCGCGTGGCGGAGTGCTGGAGGAAAATGCAACTGACGAAAAAATCTACAGAAATCCGGCCACCAGACATGCCCATGTTCCTGAAGTAACGGTGCAGACGCGGATCTCCACCACTTACGAGCACGTCCCTACAAAATGAAAGTAGAAGCCTCCATCATCTGGTCCTCTGAACAATCAAAAACATGGAAACAACTCTCCATCCGCTTGAGCCAGTCATCAGCCTCTTCAGGAGTCTCACCTCCTACTAAGGTCTTAGGTCCCATTTGCAGTAACCTATGCATCTCGAAATGACATATGCCCTCTCTATGGTAGCAGTTTGCGCGGGGCATCTTGGAGCGTCACCATCTCCCCCACCAACCAAGACTACCATGGATCTCCTCGTCTCTATCAGCCATCCGAAAGGATTAATGCACATCAAAAACCCAAAGAGACAAGTTTAAATCCCAGAAATATCCTATGCATGCTCTGTTACCATAAATATAGTGACCCGCACCGTGATCACCTACTAATCAGAAGCTTAAGCATGCAATAATCTTAGTTAAAACATAATCAGAAACTATCAGCGAAAAACACTAAAGTTATACAAATCTAAGAAAAATAAATCTGAATTCTTAAGTTATTACAACCCAATAAAACCAGATTCTTAGTGTCAAATTAACAAGTTCTGATACAATCCTCTGAATACACAAAAACTCCCAACAACTGCCAAAACCCTGCAACTAAGTCCGCCCTGAACCTCCTGCTCCGTCCAACCTAAGACCTACCCCGTCGAATGGGGTATCCAATAAACACAGAAATATGGACGAGAGCGAACTACGCTCAGCACGAGAGTATGAATATACAAATAATAAATGAGCATGAATGCAAGTGTATGGGGTACCAAGACTCAAGTTCAAGATGTTGGAAAAAACTGGCGTTCAGATCAATCACGATTGATACCCGGTGCAGCGGAAGTTTAAAATTTTATTATGGAACAATTCCATAGTGTGGGTATCAACCGTTCAACGATTAAATTATAAGTGTGTGTAAAATTAAATAACAATTATTAAATTTTACCTTCAATCTCGAAGCGAGATTATTGGACACCACACAGATTTCTCTGCGCTTCTTGTATCTCCCAGGAACTGATGAACTCCTTCTATCAGGTCCACGAATGAGGTTTAAATCCCTCTGACAGATTGCACTAGAAAATCTGTCAGAAGTTTTCTGCGAAGAGATTAAACGAATCTGATTCGTTATTCCTGACTGCGATTCAAAATCACAGACCGAAATTTTCTCGGGCAGAGCAGGAGGGGGACGGCCGAAAATTCTTTGAGAGAGCTAGGGTTCGATTTTTTTTTCTCTCTCAGAATAATGAGCTGTTGTGTGTAATTTCTGTACTGCAATAACTTATTTATAATGCAGGCCACTAACACCTTAGGGCCCATTAGTCATAAGTTGAGGCCCGACAGGCAAAGCCCGCATGTTCAGAAATTAATATAAAATTCATCGTGACTCCGATTGATGAACCGATTTCACCAATGTGCACAGAAACCATTTCTGCATATTTTAAAGTCAAGATAAATTTTCCTGAATCCGAATTCAGTGATTTCCAAAAATGTCCATCCCTATGTCATTTTAGGAAATCCTACTCCCTTACTCTTATTTAAGAAGTCCAACTTCTTTATTCATTAAATTTAACTCTTTAAATTTAACTATCTCAACGGGGATTAAAACTCCATTACACTGTGTGACCCTCAATGGTTCAGGAATACAGCTAGCCGTGGGCTCACAACTCCTTGTGACTCGGAACAACGATTTCCGACTTGCCCAACGAATCATGGTAAAGCGCCTAGCAACATCGCCCCATGATTCCCTAGGTATCACTGATAGTGCCTACAAGAACCAGTAGATTTTGGTTAGCGTACAGTACGGTCCCTTCATCCATATATCCCGATCGAATCAACAACCATTGGTATATCGAGAGTCGCTCAAGATTCGATAACTATGCAATACATCTTGAAGATCAAATTAGTGACATCGCATGTGCTACTAAGAAACCATTTCTCAAATCACATCAAGTACTCTGGCCAGAGATTTGTCACACTAATATCTCCTCAGATCGCATAGGATATCCACACTCGCAAGTATGTGGTGAATCCTTGACAACAATGCATCGACTCCTATATGTGTTGTAACTGTACCCAATCCCGACACCTGATAACCCCCATAGAGTCGGTAAACGAGTCAAAGCACAGTACTAGCATATAGAGTCTCCATGATGTTTCAAGTCGTAAGGACTAATGGTGTACAACCAAAACCGCGGACTTTATCCACTCGATAAGTGATAACCACTTGGAAAGTCCGGATAGGGTAGTTCGATTATTCATCCTATGAATATCCATTTGCATGCTTCGAACATCTCCATGTTCCCTACCAATGAAACGTGGTACTCCGCATCGCAAATGCTAGTCTCAAACTCGAGCGATCCTTATCCTTATTCTCGGACGGCTCAATCGACTAGGAACGGTTTTAGAATATACAGTGACTATAAGACATGTTTCATGATAGACATCTCCATGTTCTACCACATCTTACATACACTATAGTACATTCAAGGTCTTTATCAAAACAACAATAGTATATCAAAATATAACAATATGAAGAAAGATAAAGTCATTGCCATTAATAAAAGTGTAAATAATATTAAACAAAAGATTGTTTGTACAAAGAGTCATCAAAGCCCATAGCCACAAGTTGGCTCACTGGGCACCCACTCTTTCAATCTCCCACTTGCCCTATAGCCAACTAGTCATACTACGTAGACCCATTGCTTCGCGATGTTTGTCAAACAATGGTCCTGGCAAGGGCTTAGTAAGCGGATCAGCGATATTGTCTGCAGAGGCCACTCGTTCGACAGTGATGTCTCCTCTTTCCACAATCTCCGGATGATGTGGTATTTCCTCAGTACGTGTTTGGATCTTTGATGAGACCTTGGTTCCTTTGCTTGAGCAACGGCACCCGTGTTGTCACAGTACACCGGGACTGGACCAACAAATTCAGGAATGACGCCCAACTCTTGGACGAACTTCCTTATCCAAACGGCCTCTTTAGCAGCAGCTGATGCTGCAATGTATTCAGCCTCAGTGGTGGAATCCGCTGTGGTGTCCTGCTTGGAACTTTTCCAAGAGACAGCACCGCCATTGAGCATGAACACAAATCCAGAGGTTGACTTCGAGTCATCCACGTCACTTTGGAAGCTAGAGTCGGTATAGCCTTCCAATTTCAGATCTCGTCCTCCATATACCATGAACATATTCTTAGTCCTTCGTAAGTACTTAAGAATGTCCTTCACGGCTTTCCAATGCATTTGACCGGGATTAGCTTGATATCTGCTCGTGACACTCAGAGCAAATGCTACATCCGGTCTGGTAGATATCATCCCATACATGATACTACCTATAGCTGACGCATATGGTACATGTGTCATATTCTCTATCTCTGCATCAGTCTTGGGACACATAGACTTGGATAGAGAAACTCCATGACACATGGGTAGATGTCCTCTCTTGGACCCATCCATTGAAAACCGTTTCAATATGGTATCGATGTAGGTTGATTGTGTGAGTCCTATCATTCTCTTAGATCTATCCCTATAGATCTGTATCCCAAGAATGTAGGATGCCTCACCCAAATCCTTCATCGAGAATCTACCTGATAACCATATCTTTGTTGACTGCAACATCCCTACATCATTCCCAATGAGTAGGATGTCATCAACATAAAGTACTAAGAATGTCACAGCATCCTTAACTACTTTCTTGTACACGCACGGTTCCTCCGGGTTCTTGATGAAACCAAAATCTTTTATTGTTTCATCAAATTTCTGGTTCCAACTTCTTGATGCTTGTTTTAGACCATAAATTGATCTCTGAAGCTTGCATACCTTATGCTCGCTTCCCATGGATGTGAACCCCTCAGGCTGCTTCATATAGATTTCTTCCTTAATGTCTCCATTAAGAAAGGCAGTCTTCACATCCATTTGCCATATCTCATAGTCATACCATGCAGCTATGGCAATAAGGATTCTTATGGACTTGAACATTGCAACTGGTGAAAAGGTTTCATCATAGTCAACTCCTTGTCTTTGAGTATAACCTTTTGCCACCAATCGTGCCTTGTAGGTCAATACCTTACCATCAGGCCCAAGCTTTCTCTTGTAGATCCATTTACACCCTATTGGAACAATTCCATCAGGAGGATCTACTAAAGACCAAACTTGGTTTGTATGCATCGAATCCAATTCAGACTGCATAGCTTCAAGCCATAAATTTGAATCCGCATCAGAAATTGCTTCCTTGAAGTTTCTTGGATCACATCCAATGTCGGGTTCATCTTGATCCCCTTCAAGAAGAAGACCATATCGAACAGGAGGTCTAGAAGTCCTCTCGGATCTTCTAGGTTCAGGCGTGTCCGGTAATGGTTCCTGAGGCGTAGGATCGTTATTTTGTATTTCTGGTTCTTCTCGAACTTCTTCGAGTTCCATCATCTCGCCTTTCTTATCCAATAAGAACTCCTTCTCCAAGAAGGTGGCATTCCTAGAAACAAACACCTTTGTTTCAGCAGGATAATAGAAATAATATCCGATTGAATTCTTTGGATACCCTACAAAATAACATAAGCTGGATCGACTATCCAACTTATCTCCCACTGTCCGCTTCACGTAAGCATGACATCCCCAAATCCTCAAGTACGAATACTTAGGAGCTTTGCCATTCCATAACTCGTATGGTGTTTTGTCCACTGCTTTAGTGTGGACGTTGTTCAACAACAATACCGCCGTTTCAAGCGCATAGCCCCAAAACGAAGGTGGAAGCTCAGTGAAGCTCATCATAGATCGAACCATGTCCAACAGAGTTCGATTACGACGCTCCGATACACCATTAAGCTGTGGTGTCATAGGAGGAGTCCACTGAGAGAGAATCCCATTCTCTTTCAGATAGTCCAAAAACTCGGTACTTAAGTATTCTCCACCTCGATCCGATCGAAGTGCTTTAATACTTTTACCTAGCTTGTTTTCTACTTCAGCCTTGAATTCTTTGAACTTTTCAAATGCTTCAGACTTATATTTCATTAAATATAAATACCCATACCTTGAATAATCGTCAGTAAAGGTAATGAAGTAGGTGTGGCCATATTGAGTCCCAACTCTAAATGGTCCACAAACATCTGTATGGATCAAATCCAACAGATTTTGACTACGCTCAGGTTTCCCCTTAAAAGGAGATTTAGTCATTTTTCCTTTTAGGCAGGATTCACAAGTAGGTAGAGAGTTAATATCAGACATATCAAACATGCCCTCTCCCACTAGCTTGTTCATTCTCCTTGAGGAAATATGGCCTAGCCTAGCGTGCCAAAGGTTTGCCGGGTTTTGACTATCGATTTTCCTTTTGTTTGTTGTCGCCGGTTTATCAATATAATTTATTGGAACGTCTTTTAGTTTTAAGTTGTATAGATCGTTTTCAAGTTGTCCATTTCCAATCAAACATTCATTCTTGTAAATATTGCAAATCCCATTCACAAAATTTCAAGAATAACCATCTCTATCTAGCATAGAAACAGAAATAATGTTTTTAATTAAATCCGGAACAAATAAAACATCTCTTAAAAATAACTTAAAACCATTCTGCAAAGTTAAACAAACATCTCCAATGGCCGTAGCTTCAACTCTGGAACCATTCCCGAGCCTCAGCTGGGTCTCACCCATTCTAAGCCTGCGACTTCTTGTCATCACCTGCAAATCATTGCAAATGTGAGATCCACATCCGGTATCCAATACCCAAGAAGTTGTATTAAGTGAAATGTTTATTTCAATATAGAACATACCCTTTGCAGTTCCCAACTGCTCTAGATATTCCTTGCAGTTGCGCTTCCAATGACCCGGCTTCTTGCAGTAATGGCAAACATCCTTGGATTTTGCATTGTTTGAAGCCTTTGTCTTGTGCTTCTTCTCGGGCTCGACTTTCTTGGGTGGGGCAGAACGTTTCTTGCCCTTCATACTTGGCCCCTTCTTAGCAGAAGATGAGGAGCCCACCAAGAAAGCTGGCTTATCCTTCTTAAGTGTGGATTCATATGTAACGAGCATATTGACCATCTCTTCAAGGGTGGCCTCTATCTTGTTCATATTAAAATTTATCACAAATCCATCAAACGAAGAAGGAAGAGACAGAAGCAGTAAATCCACGTTGAGTTCATGCTCCAACACCAAATCAAGGGTCGCTAACTTTTGTATGAGCCAAATCACTCGTACCCCATGATCACGGACCGAAGTCCCTTCACGCATGCGACACGTCATTAGCTCCTTAACAGTAGCGAACCTTTCAGCCCTCGATTGAGCCCCAAAAAGTTCCTTGAGTTGAGCGTGAATGTCAGCAGCATTCACGGTGTCCTCAAATCGCCTCTGGAGTTCATCAGACATCGAGGCTTGCATATAGCATTTGGTCTTGATGTCATGGTCCCACCATGTATCAAGTTTGGCCAATTCCTCCGGACTTACGTCAGCTGGTGCTTCCTTCGGAGGTGATTTCTCTAACACGTAGAGCATCTTCTCCGAAGTCAAGACAATCTTCAACTTCCGGAACCATTCCGTATAGTTGGCGCCAGTCAACTTGTTTTGTTCGAGGATCGAGAATAATGGATTACGCGAATTCATTGTATGAAATACTGAAATGAAAAACAGACATATATCAATGATTGTTTAAGTAATTTACTAAGACATAAAATAGGCGAATTTAATTTTATGAATCTCACTCCCACTATTTTAACGATTTCACCACCCTCTAGTGAAAACGGGAAACTTTTCCTTAGTGAGAACATGGAGTCCAATTGACAAACTTATGGTCCCGAATAATATCAGCCAACCATAATTCTCAAAAGGTAGAGCCCAATTGCTTCCAAAGCAACCCCCATGTATTTACCTCATGTCCAATAAGGGCCCAATAATATGACGCCGTTTAAAGTGACATGTCAAGATGACCCATCAATATTAAGTTGTGATGGACGGTCGCCATGTGGATCCCCCAATAATATGAGCCGATCCCATGGGAGTTCCACCCAAATTACAACATTTGTCGATCCAATGTACAGCTTTCCGACGGACGGGCCCCCCCAATAATATGAGCCGGACCGTATCCGCGGGTAGCATCACATACATTGACCGTTGATGGAAGGTAGGAACATTTAAACAAATTTAAATTTCCTTTATTTATCTTGATATCAATTTTAAATCATATTTAAAATGAGGGATTTTTAATTATAAAAATTTGTCTCATCATAATCATTTTATTGCATGCTTGCCGGATTCACGCAATTATGTCTAAAACATGCATACAATCATAATATCATATATTATATAGGATGATCGATTCCATTTCTAATTGACCCGTGGTTGCCAATCACGAGTCTTAGTCCAATCCTAGGTAATATGCAGTATGCAATGCAATCCTATTACATGTGCTTCCAATTTACATTTCTTCAGTCTTTATTGTCTGCTGGGCCCACCATCTTCAAATCTTGATCTCCCACTAAATCTAATGTATTTACAATAAATAACAATGACAAGTAGGGGATACATTTTTAGGGGGTGGGAACGGGCCATAAACCAAGCCCACTTTTATTACATATGACATTCATACTGGGCCATAAACCAGGCCCATTAATAAAACCAACAACAATAAAAACAAATGTAAATTCCTAACATACACCTACAAAATTGGTCATGGCAATCGATCATCCTTATCCAATAACATTTAATTCAAATTAATTTATTGGATAACATGCAGTGGCAATTCAAATTTAAACAGGATAAAATCATATTTTATATATAAAATCTTATTTTACATATAAAATCATATTTTATCTCTTTATCAAATAAAATCATATTTTATCTACAAAATCCAATTTTATAGATAAAATCATATTTTACTTAATATATCCATAAGATCAAATCTTATCATCAATTGTACCAAAAATAATTGATTTCAAAATTCAATTTAAGGATAAAATATTAAAATTTTCAAAAAATTCAAATTTATCCAAAAATCAATTTTAAAATTTACGGACTCGAACAATTCGATCCGAAATCTCGTGAACCAATCAAAAACAATTTTTGACCGGACCAAAAATAAAATTTTAACACATTAAAATTAATTTTAAAATAAAAAATTTAATTTTTCCCGCGGGCCGCCCGGGACACTCCCGGGCCGGCCCGCACCCGTGGGCGCGGGCCGGGGCAGCCTGGCTGCCCCTTTAGGGCAGCAACGGTTGCTGCCCTGGGCAGTGCCCAGCGCTGCCCTGCGCAGCGCCCAGCGCTGCCCTGGGCAGCGCCGAGCGCTGCCCTGGCGGCGCTGAGCGCCGCCCCTTGGGCGACGCCGTGCGCCGCCGTGGGCGACGCCGTGCGCCCCCTTTGGGCGGCGCCGTGCGCCGCCCGGGGCAGCAACAATTGCTGCCCCGAGCGCTGCCCAGGCAGCGCTGAGCGCCGCCCCTTGGGCGACGCCGTGCGCCGCCGTGGGCGACGCCGTGCGCCCCCTTTAGGCGGCGCCGTGCGCCGCCCGGGGCAGCAACAATTGCTGCCCCACCGGGCAGCGATCCAATCGCTGCCCGGGTTTTGCCCCGAAAAATTTTTTTTTATTTAAAAAATATTTATTTTGTTTCAAAAACCGAGACTCAAAAATTTTTGTACAATCGATTAATTTAATCGTTTGATCTGAGCAACCTGTCTTTGATACCACTGTTGGAAAAAACTGGCGTTCAGATCAATCACGATTGATACCCGGTGCAGCGGAAGTTTAAAATTTTATTATGGAACAATTCCATAGTGTGGGTATCAACCGTTCAACGATTAAATTATAAGTGTGTGTAAAATTAAATAACAATTATTAAATTTTACCTTCAATCTCGAAGCGAGATTATTGGACACCACACAGATTTCTCTGCGCTTCTTGTATCTCCCAGGAACTGATGAACTCCTTCTATCAGGTCCACGAATGAGGTTTAAATCCCTCTGACAGATTGCACTAGAAAATCTGTCAGAAGTTTTCTGCGAAGAGATTAAACGAATCTGATTCGTTATTCCTGACTGCGATTCAAAATCACAGACCGAAATTTTCTCGGGCAGAGCAGGAGGGGGACGGCCGAAAATTCTTTGAGAGAGCTAGGGTTCGATTTTTTTTCTCTCTCAGAATAATGAGCTGTTGTGTGTAATTTCTGTACTGCAATAACTTATTTATAATGCAGGCCACTAACACCTTAGGGCCCATTAGTCATAAGTTGAGGCCCGACAGGCAAAGCCCGCATGTTCAGAAATTAATATAAAATTCATCGTGACTCCGATTGATGAACCGATTTCACCAATGTGCACAGAAACCATTTCTGCATATTTTAAAGTCAAGATAAATTTTCCTGAATCCGAATTCAGTGATTTCCAAAAATGTCCATCCCTATGTCATTTTAGGAAATCCTACTCCCTTACTCTTATTTAAGAAGTCCAACTTCTTTATTCATTAAATTTAACTCTTTAAATTTAACTATCTCAACGGGGATTAAAACTCCATTACACTGTGTGACCCTCAATGGTTCAGGAATACAGCTAGCCGTGGGCTCACAACTCCTTGTGACTCGGAACAACGATTTCCGACTTGCCCAACGAATCATGGTAAAGCGCCTAGCAACATCGCCCCATGATTCCCTAGGTATCACTGATAGTGCCTACAAGAACCAGTAGATTTTGGTTAGCGTACAGTACGGTCCCTTCATCCATATATCCCGATCGAATCAACAACCATTGGTATATCGAGAGTCGCTCAAGATTCGATAACTATGCAATACATCTTGAAGATCAAATTAGTGACATCGCATGTGCTACTAAGAAACCATTTCTCAAATCACATCAAGTACTCTGGCCAGAGATTTGTCACACTAATATCTCCTCAGATCGCATAGGATATCCACACTCGCAAGTATGTGGTGAATCCTTGACAACAATGCATCGACTCCTATATGTGTTGTAACTGTACCCAATCCCGACACCTGATAACCCCCATAGAGTCGGTAAACGAGTCAAAGCACAGTACTAGCATATAGAGTCTCCATGATGTTTCAAGTCGTAAGGACTAATGGTGTACAACCAAAACCGCGGACTTTATCCACTCGATAAGTGATAACCACTTGGAAAGTCCGGATAGGGTAGTTCGATTATTCATCCTATGAATATCCATTTGCATGCTTCGAACATCTCCATGTTCCCTACCAATGAAACGTGGTACTCCGCATCGCAAATGCTAGTCTCAAACTCGAGCGATCCTTATCCTTATTCTCGGACGGCTCAATCGACTAGGAACGGTTTTAGAATATACAGTGACTATAAGACATGTTTCATGATAGACATCTCCATGTTCTACCACATCTTACATACACTATAGTACATTCAAGGTCTTTATCAAAACAACAATAGTATATCACAATATAACAATATGAAGAAAGATAAAGTCATTGCCATTAATAAAAGTGTAAATAATATTAAACAAAAGATTGTTTGTACAAAGAGTCATCAAAGCCCATAGCCACAAGTTGGCTCACTGGGCACCCACTCTTTCACAAGAAACTCTGATCAAACAGACTCGAAGCCAAGGTATGTAGCACTCTGTGCCGTCGCACCAGGAGGTGGCTCACACACCCTTCTGTGGATATCGGTGACCTGATCACGAGTACATGTGCCCAACCATCCACTAACACATTAGGGTAATCACCCTAATACAGGCTATCTCAAGGATAAAAGCTCAATATGATAATGCATGAAGCATAATATCGTGACATAATATATGCAGATAAAATCATGTCATATAAATAATGCAACACATAATACATGCATATTGATGTGGTGATAATTTATTATGGTTATTTGGGTTAAATTGATATGATTAGGAGAATTTTCATTGCTTTAATTCATTTTATAGTTCCTAATTATTGTTTTTGGTTGGATTTAGGAGAAGAAGGAGAATGAGCAAAAGGTAGATGAATTTGAGAGGAAAAGATGGAAAAGCTATTGCGCATGAATAAATTACGGAGCAGCAATGATAAAAAAAATCATTTTTAATTTTAGAGAGTTCCAAATCCGATCTCCACCGTTCAGAATGAATTCAAGATGTTTTGAAGCTACTGTCCAAATTTCAGCTCGATCCGATGGCTAGATCTTGAGATATGAATTTTTCAAAAACGTTGCGCACTGGAAAGAAACTTTCTCGCTCGATCCGTAAAGTTTGACGGATCGAGCGAGACCTGTGCTGCGTGAAAAAAAAATATTTGGACAAAGAAATTCTGGCTCGATCCGTCAACTTCAGCGGATCGAGCCAGCGGCGCAGTTCCGGAAAAAAATTCAGAAAAATGAAAATTTTATTTTGAGGACTCTAGTTTATATTTAAGACTTTTATTCCGATTTTTACCCATCATATCATCATATTTGGATGACATAAAGCAGGAGAACTCTCTTGGAGGTTAGGTTTCTTCTCTCTTTTCTTAGATTTAATTTTATTTCATGAATTTTTCTAGAGAATTCATTAATATTGTTGGCTAAGTTTTAGAACTTGGTTGAGGAAGACGAACCCTTGAATTTATTTATTTGGGATATTTTGATTTTCATTGTTTGATTTTATTTTAGTATCAAAAGTTGTTTGGAATCGATTGTTATTAAATTAGAATTCAAATCCGTAATTGTTTGAATCATCTGATTTGTGAAGCAACTGCGATTAATAATCGTCCGCTTGTGAGTTTATTAAATTGTAGGAACAACAATTGACTAGGCTAAATACATCCGCTTGTGTATGTGTTGTCTAGATTCGCCAGTTTTACTTGTTTGCATGTTTCCTTGAATTTAAATCTAATTGCTTATATTGGGTTAATTTATTGATAAGGGTTCATTTAGAACGCTTATGTCTAATTAACTAAGATTAAGGTGAAACATGAATTAATTTTTCAATGGTGAATATTCAATCAAGATTAATTATTTTTAAATAATCGTTGATCGAATGAATGATTTCAAGGGTGTAGTCGACCGATATCAAGGCTTGTTAATCTATTGATTTCTCGTATTCTTAATTTTGCATGTTAGTCATAAGATTTAATTTTAAATTGCTTAAATTTTTAGTAGTTAATTTCAAAACTCAAAAACCCCTTTTATTTTATTTTAGTAATTTTTAGAACACAAAAAATTTCACTTTTCTCGTGGAAACGATCCCTAATCGCACTACTACAAAATTTATTTATCTGATTTGAGTTGGGTAATTTGGACGTGACACGACTGAACGTTACCAAATTTTGGAGCCGTTGCTGGGGAAGGCGTTTAATTTATTTGTGTTCTTGTTTTTATTTTTAATTTCTATTCTTTCCTCCCCCCCCCCCCAGTGCTTCTCGGGTTTTGTTAATGCTTACAGGTGAATCTTCTGAAGAAGAATTCCCCTACGATTCGGAGATAGAGAGAACGCTCCATAGAAGAAGAAAGGAAGCTCGTAGGAGACAAGAATAGGACGAACATCAGACCAAAATTCTTGAGAAAGAGATGGCTGCCAACGCAAATCTGAGCCTGAGACAACTTGGAACCCCCGATCTGAATCAGCAGCCCTTATACATTACTTTTCCTACTTTAGAAGCTAATGCTACTTTTGAGTTAAAATCTGGGATAATTCACTTATTACCTTCGTTCCATGGTTTTGCAGGTGAGGATCCGCATAAGCACTTATGGAATTCCATGTGGTGTGCACAAGCATGAAATCCCATGGAGTAACAGAGGAGCAGATCCAACTGAGAGCCTTTTCGTTTTCATTAAAGAATGCTGCGAAGGATTGGCTATACTGCCTATCTCCTGGATCCATCACTACTTGGACAGAAATGAAGAGAATTTTTCTGGAGAAATATTTCCCAGCGTCTAGAGCAGCGAACATCAGAAAAGAGATCTATGGCATTAAACAGTATACAGAAGAGTCACTTCACGAGTATTGGGAGCGGTTCAAGAAGCTTTGTGCTAGCTGTCCGCAGCATCAGATAAGTGAAAATTTGTTAATCCAATATTGCTATGAAGGTTTGTTACCTCATGACAGGAATAGGCTACAGGAGAGTCACTTCACGAGTATTGGGAGCGGTTCAAGAAGCTTTGTGCTAGCTGTCCGCGGCCAGTGGAGGAGTTTTTGTAGATAAACCTCCAATCCAAGCAAGGAATTTGATCGAGAATATGGCTACAAATTCTAAGCAATTTGGCATTAACAGGAGTGATCCAACACCCAGACGGGGCAACAAGGTAAATGTTTCTTCCCTTGAACAAGAATTGATTGAATTGACGTCTCTTATGCGTCAAATGGCTGTAAGGAATGGACAAAATGTGAAAGTTTGTGGAATTTTCACTGCAAGGAGACATGCAACTGACATGTGTCCCATGCTTCAAGAGAAAACGAGCGAACAAGTCAATGCAGCTGGAGGATTTCCTGAGGCACCACAGAGAAATTATGATCCTTATTTGAATACATTCAATCCAGGTTGGAAGGATCATCCAAACCTCAGATATGGCAATCCTTTGATGAACCAGTCTGCACCTCAGATGGGGCAGTTGGCAACCGCCATTAACAGGTTGGAGGCACAAAATTCTAGCAGCTTACCATCACATACAGTGGTGAATCCAAAGAAGAATGTGAGTGCAATCACCTTGAGGAGTGGAAGAGAGTTGAAGGTCCATGAAGAGGTGGTACAAACACTGGTAAAGAAGGAAGAGGTGGAGGAATCCAAACTAAAAGAGGATGAAATAATTCAAGAAACACCAAAAGGTAAATTTCCTCCTCTTTCTGAGTATAAACCTGTAGCTCCTTTTCCCCTTGCATTGAAAGAGTCTAGAAAGGATGAAGGTATCAAGGGGTTGTATGAAATTTTTCGTAGATGTGAGGTCAATTTCCCTTGTTAGATGCTATTAAGCAAGTACCTCGCTATGCTAAATTTTTAAAACAATTATGTACTGCGAAAAGAAAACAAAAACTGAAGGGATGTCAAAAAGTTAAATTGGGAGAACAGGTTGTTGCTGTCATTCAAAGAAAGGTACCCACAAAATGCAAGAATCCAGGTATGTTTTCGATTCGTTGAATAATAGGAGATGTTCATCTTGATACGACCATGTTAGACTTAGGAGCATCTATTAATGTCATGTCATACTCTGTTTATGTTTCCTTAAAACTAAGGCCTTTGAATGAAACTGCAACTGTTATCCAGATGGCTGATAGATCTACTATTTATCCTAGGGGTGTGATAGAGGATGTTCTTGTGAAAGTTGGTAACTTGGTTTTTCTTGCTGATTTTTATGTGCTTGACATGAAGAACAATGATTTGAAGAGCCCAATTTTGCTAGGAAGACCATTTCTTAAAACTTCAAAGTTTGTTATAGATGTTAATAATGGTACTCTCACTATGGAATTCGATGGGGAGATTGTCAAGTTTAATATTTTTGATAACCCGAATTTTCCTAGTTGTGAAAGCGTTGTTAATAATCTTGATATCAATGATTACTTGTCACAATAAAACAAGAAAGTTGTGAATAAGGATAAGTTGAAGAAGGTTAATGCAAGCCCTGCTGAGAATTTTAATGCTAAAATTTTTCTTTTTGATTTTCAGGCATCTCAAACTGAGCCAAAACTTCCTCCGGATAGAGCAAAAGAAATAACCATGGGAAAAGGGATAAATCATCAAGAAACCGGAATCCCCAAGAAATCGAAGAAGAGAAAGCATGGACAGAAAATAACTGCAAAACTGTTCAAGTGGGTGAAGGTGGACAAGGGAACTAGATATAAACCACCATGAGCAACTGAAGCATGCAGTCGGGCCGACGACTGTAAACAGAGGCACTGCTTGGGAGGCCATCCAATGGGAGTATTTCTTTTAATTCTTAGTATTTATTTATTTTTGCTTTGTATTTTTACTTACATTGGGGAAAATGTAAGATTTTAAGTATGGGGGAGAGGACTTAGCCAGTCATTGAGAGAATTTAGCCGTTTTTATGAGAAAAAAAAATTTTAGAGCTCATAGTTTGTGATGAATTTGACCGTTGAAATTCACTAGCCCATGATGATATCTAATTGATGACATGCATGCTTTTGAAAATAGATGATTTTCTAACCTTGGAACACTTTGATCTCCAATGCAAATTAGACTTTGATATGGTTCTTGAATATTCTTTAGCACGCATGAGTTGTTGGAAAACCGTGTTCAGATCAATCAGAATTGATACCCGGTGCAGCGGAAGTTTTAAAATTTTATATGGAACAATTCCATATCATGGGTATCAAAACTTTACGATTAAATTGTGCGTGTAAAAATTAAATAACAATTAAATTTTTACTTGAATCTCGAAACGAGATTATGGACACCAACAGATAACTCTGCTCTTGTTGTATATCCCAGGAACTGATGGACGAACAATTCTTCAATCAGGTCCACGAACAGAAGTTTAATCCCTCTGATAGATTGCACTAGAAAATCTATCAGAAGTTTCTACGAAGAGAATTAACGAATTTGATCCGTTAAACCAGACTGCAAATTCAAAATTCACTGGCTGGATTTTCTGTCAGAGAGAGGAGAGGGGCGGCGGCCACTAGAGAGAAAACAGCTAGGGTTTTTGAAAATTATGCCTTCTATTGTCTAATTTCTGTACTGCAATAACTTATTTATAATGTGGGCTGCTAACAGCTTAGGGCCCATTAGTCATAAGTTCAAGCCTGACAAGTAAAGCCCGCATGTTCAGAAATTAATATAAAATTCATCGCGACTCAGATTGATAAACCAATTTCACCAATGTGCACAGAAACCATTTCTGCATCTTTTAAAGTCAAGATAAATTTTCTGAATCCGAATTCAGTGATTTCCAAAAATGCCCATCCCTATGTCATTTTAGGAAATCTTACTCTTCTACTCTGATATAAGAAGTCCCACTTTTTTATTCACTAAATTTAACTCTTTAAATTTAATTATCTCAACGGGGATTAAAAATCCATTACTTGTGTGACCCTCAATGGTTCAGGGATACAGCTACCCGTGGGCTCACAACTCCTTGTGACTCGGAACAATAATTTCCGACTTGCCCATCGAATCATGGTAAGAGCGCCTAGCAACATCGCCCCATGATTCCCTAGGTATCACTGATAGTTCCTGCAAGAACCAATAGATTTTGGTTAGCGTACAGTACGGTCCCTTCATCCAAATATCCCGATCGAATCAACAACTATTGGTAAATCAAGAGTCGTTCGAGATTCGATAACTATGCAATGCATCTTGAAGATCAAATAGTGACATCGCATGTGCTACTAAGAAACCATTTCTTAAAACACATCATGTACTCTGGCCAGAGATTCGTCACACTAATATCTCCTCAGATTGCATAGGATATCCACACTAGCAAGTATGTGGTGAATCCTTGACAACAAAGCATCGACTCCTATATGTGTCATAACTGTACCCAATCCCGACACCTGATAACCCCAATAGAGTCGGTAAACGAGTCAAAGTACAGTACTAGCATATAGAGTCTCAATGATGTTTCAAGTAGTAAGGACTAATGGTGTACAACCAAAACCGCGGACTTTATCCACTCGATAAGTGATAACCACTTGGAAAGTCCGGATAGGGTAGTTCGATCATTCATCGTATGAATATCCATTTGCATGCTTTGAACATCTCTATGTTCCATACCAATGAAACGTGGTACTCGGCATCGCAAATGCTAGTCTCAATCTCGAGCGATCCTTATCCTTATTAACGGACGGCTCAATCGACTAGGAACTGTTTAGAATATACAGTGACTATAAGATGTGTTTCATGATAGCCATCTCCTTGTGCCACCACATCTTACATACACTATAGTATATTCAAGGTCTTCATCTAAACATCTTACAGTATGTCACAACATAATAATATGATAAAAGATAAAGTAAACGCCATTATAAAAGTGTAAATTATATTAAACAAAAGATTTTTTTATACATAGAGTCATAAAAGCCCTTAGCCACAAGTTGGCTCACCGGGCACCCACTCTTTCAATCTCCTACTTGCCCTAAAGCCAACTAGTCATACTACGCAGTTCCTTTGCTTCGCGATGTTTGTCAAATAATGGTCCTGGCAAGGGCTTAGTAAGTGGATCAGCGATATTGTCTGCAGAGGCCACTCTCTCGACAGTGATGTCTCCTCTTTCCACGATCTCCCGGATTATGTGGTATTTCCTCAGTACGTGTTTTGATCTTTGATGAGACCTTGGTTCCTTTGCCTGAGCGACGGCACCCGTGTTGTCACAGTACACCGGGACTAGACCAACAACTTCAGGAATAACGCCCAACTCTTGGACGAAATTCCTCATCCAAACGGCCTCTTTAGCAGCAGCTGATGCCGCAATGTATTCTGCCTCAGTGGTGGAATCCGCTGTGGTGTTCTGCTTGGAACTCTTCCAAGAGACAGCACCGCCATTGAGCATGAACACAAATCCAGAGGTTGACTTCGAGTCATCCACGTCACTTTGGAAGCTAGAGTCGGTATAGCCTTCCAATTTCAGTTCTCTTCCTCCATATACCATGAACATATTCTTAGTCCTTCGTAAGTACTTAAGAATGTCCTTCACGGCTTTCCAATGCATTTGACCGGGATTGGCTTGATATCTGCTCGTGACACTCAGAGCAAATGCTACATCCGGTCTGGTAGATATCATCCCATACATGATACTACCTATGGCTGACGCATATGGTACATGTGTCATTTTCTCTATCTCTTCATCAGTCTTGGGACACATGGACTTGGATAGAGGAACTCAATGACACATAGGTAGATGTCCTCTCTTGGACCCATCCATTGAAAACCTTTTCAATATAGTGTCGATGTAGGTTGCTTGAGTGAGTCCTATCATTCTCTTAGATCTATCTCTATAGATCTGTATCCCTAGAATATAGGATGCCTCACCCAAATCCTTCATCGAGAATCTACCTGATAACCATATCTTTGTTGACTGCAACATCCCTACGTCATTCCCAATGAGTAGGATGTCATCAACATAAAGTACTAAGAATGTCACAGCATCCTTAATTACTTTCTTGTACACGCATGGTTCCTCCGGGTTCTTGATGAAACCAAAATCCTTTATTGTTTCATCAAATTTTTGGTTCCAACTTCTTGATGCTTGTTTGAGACCATAGATTGATCTCTGAAGCTTGCATACCTTATGCTCGCTTCCCATGGATGTGTATCCCTCAGGCTGCGTCATATAGATCTCTTCCTTAATGTTTCCATTAAGAAATGTAGTCTTTACATCCATTTGCCATATCTCATAGTCATACCATGCTGCTATGGCAATAAGGATTCTTATGGACTTGAACATTGCGACTGGTGAAAAGGTTTCATCATAGTCAACTCCTTGTCTTTGAGTATAACCTTTCGCCACCAATCGTGCCTTGTAGGTCAATACCTTACCATCAGGCCCAAGCTTTCTCTTGTAGATCCATTTACAACCTATTGGAACAATTCCATCGGGAGGATCTACTAAAGACCAAACTTGGTTTGTATGCATCGAATCTATTTCCGAATGCATAGCTTCAAGCCATAAATTTGAATCCGCATCAGAAATTTCTTCCTTGAAGTTTCTTGGATCACATCCAACGTCGGGTTCATTTTGATCCCCTTCAAGAAGAAGACCATATCGAATAGGAGGTCTAGAAGTCCTCTCGGATCTTCTAGGTATAGGCGTGTCCTCTGAATATTCTTGAGGTATGGGATCATTATTTTGTATTTCGGGTTCTTCTCGAATTTCTTCGAGTTCCATCATCTTGACTTTCTTATCCAATAAGAACTCCTTCTCCAAGAAGGTGGCATTCCTTGAAACAAACACTTTTGTTTCAGTAGGATGATAGAAATAATATCCGATTGAATTCTTTGGATACCCTACAAAATAACATAAGGTGGATCGATTATCCAACTTATCTCCCACTATCTGCTTCACGTAAGCAGGACATCCCCAAATCCTCAAGTACGAATACTTAGGAGCTTTTCCATTCCATAACTCGTATGGTGTTTTGTTCACTTCTTTAGTGTGAACGTTGTTCAACAACAATACCGCCGTTTCAAGAGCATAGCCCCAAAACGAAGGTGGGAGCTCAGTGAAGCTCATCATGGATCGAACCATGTCCAACAAAGTTCGATTACGACGCTCCGATACACCATTCAGCTGAGGTGTCATAGGAGGAGTCCACTGAGAGAGAATCCCATTCTCTTTTAGATAGCTCAAAAACTCGGTACTCAAGTATTCTCCACCTCGATCCGATCGAAGTGCTTTAATACTTTTACCTAGCTTGTTTTTTACTTCAGCCTTGAATTCTTTGAACTTTTCAAATGCTTCAGACTTATATTTCATTAAATATAAATACCCATACCTTGAATAATCATCAGTAAAGGTAATGAAGTAGGTGTGGCCAAATTGAGTACCAATTCTAAATGGACCACAAACATCTGTATGGATCAAATCCAACAGATTTTGACTACGCTCAGGTTTCCCCTTGAATGGAGATTTAGTCATTTTTCCTTTTAGGCAGGATTCACAAGTAGGTAGAGAGTTAATATCAGACATATCAAACATGCCCTCTCCAACTAGCTTGTTCATCCTCCTTGAGGAAATATGACCTAGCCTAGCATGCCAAAGATTTGCCAGATTTTGACTATCATTTTTCCTTTGATTTGTTGTTACCGGTTTATCAACATAATTTATTGGAACGTCTTTTAATTTTAAGTTATATAGATCGTTTTCAAGTTGTCCATTTCCAATCAAACATTCATTCTTGTAAATATTGCAAATCCCATTCACAAAATTGCAAGAAAAACCATCTCTATCAAGCATAGAAACAGAAATAATGTTTTAAATCAAGTCTGGAACAAATAAAACATCTCTCAAAAGTAACTTAAAATCGTTCTGCAAAATTAAATAAACGTCTCCCACAGCTTTGGCTTCAACTCTAGAACCATTTCCGAGCCTCAGCTGGGTCTCACCCATTCTAAGCTTGCGACTTCTTGTCATCACCTGCAAATCATTGCAAATGTAAGATCCACATTCGGTATCCAATACCCAAGAAGTAGTATTAAGTGAAACATTTATTTCAATATAAAACATACCCTTCGCAGTTCGCAACTGCTCTAGATATTCCTTGCAGTTATGTTTTCAATGACCGGGTTTCTTGCAATGATGGCAAACATCCTTGGACTTTTCCATGTTTGAAGCCTTTGTCTTGTTTTTCTTCTCGGGTCCGGTTTTCTTGGATGGGGTAGAACGTTTCTTACCCTTTGTACTTGGCCCCTTCTTAGCAGAAGAAGAGGAGCCCACCAAGAGAACCGGTTATCCTTCTTTAAAGTGGTTTCATAAGTTACAAGCATATTGACCATCTCTTCAAGGGAGGCCTCTATCTTGTTCATATTGAAATTCACCACAAAACCGTCAAACGATGAAGGAAGAGAGAGAAGTAATAAGTCCACATTGAGTTCATGCTCCAATACCAAATCAAGCGTTACCAACTTCTGTATGAGTCAAATCACGCGTACCCCATGATCACGGACCGAAGTCCCTTCACGCATGCGACACGTCATTAACTCTTTTACAATAGAGAACCTTTCAGCTCTCGATTGAGCCCCAAAAAGTTCCTTGAGTTGTACGTGAATGTCAGCAGCATTCACGGTATCCTCAAATCGCCTCTGGAGTTCATCAGACATCGAAGCTTGCATATAGCATTTGGCCTTGATATCATGGTCCCACCATTTATCAAGTTTGGCCAACTCTTCCGGACTTATATCAGCTGGTGCTTCCTTCGGAGGAGATTTTTCTAACACGTAGAGCATCTTCTCCGAGGTCAAGACAATCTTCAACTTACGGAACCATTCCATATAGTTTGCGCCAGTCAGTTTATTTTGTTCGAGAATAGAGAATAGTGGATTACGCGAATTCATCTTAATAAAATATTGAAAAGAAACAGACAATAATCAGTGATTATTTAATTAATTTACTAAGACATAAAATAGGCGAAATTTATTTTATGAATCTCACTCCCACTATTTTCACGATTTCACTACCCTCTAGTGAAAACGGGAAACTGTTTTCCTTAGTGGGAACATGGAGTCCAATTGACAAACTATGGTCCCGAATAATATCAGCCAACCATAATTTTCAAAAGTTAGAGCCCAATTGCTTCCAAAGCAACCTCCACGTTTTTACCTCATGTCCAATAAGGGCCCAATAATATGACCCCGTTTATTGTGACACGTCAAGATGACCCATCAATATTAAGTTGTGATGGAAGGTCGCCATGTGGATCCCCAATAATATGAGCAAATCCCATGGGAGTTCCACCCAACTTACAACATGTGTCGATCCAATGTACAGCTTTTCGACGAACGGGCCCCCCCAATAATATGAGCCGGACCGTATCCGCGGGTAGCATCTCATACATTGATCGTTGATGGAAGGTAGGAACATTTAAACAATATTTAAATTTCTTTTATTTATCTTGATATCAATTTTAAATCATATTTAAAATGAGGGATTTTAATTTTGAAAATTTGTCTCATCATTTAAAATTTGTATGCTTGCGGGATTCATACAATTTAGTCTAAACATGCATACAACGATAATATCATATATTATATTTTAGGATGATCGATTCCATTACTAATCGATCCGTGGTTGCCAATCACGAGTCTAAGTCCAATCCTAGGTGATATGCAAGTATGCAATGCAATCCTATTAAATTGTGCTTCCAATTTACATTTCTTCAGTCTTTATTGTCTGCTGGGCCCACCTCCGTCTTCAAATCTTCATCTCCCACTAAGTATAATGTATTTACAATAAATAACTATGACAAGTAGGGGATAAATTTTAAGGGGTGGGAACGGGCCATAAACCAGGCTCACTTTTATTACATATGACAATTCATATTGGGCCATATACCAGGCCCATTAATAAATCTAACAACAATAAAAACAAATGTAAATTTCCTAACATACACCTACAAAATTGGTCATGGCAATCGATCATCCTTATCCAATAATATTTAATTCAAAATTAATTTATTGGATAACATGCAATGGCAATTAAATTAAAAAGGATAAAATCATATTCCATATATAAAATCTTATTTTACATACAAAATCATATTTTACCTTTTTATCAAATAAAATCATATTTTACATATAAAATCCAATTTTATACATAAAATCATATTTTACTCAATATTTCCATAAGATTATATCTTATCATCAATTGTACCAAAAATAATTAATTTCATAAAATCTGATTTAACGGATAAAATCTATAAATTTTCCAAAAATTCAAATTTATCCAAAAATCAATTTTAAAATTTTTGGACTCGAACAATTCGATCCGACGCCTCGTGGACCAATCAAAAACAATTTTCGATCGGACCAAAAATAGAATTTTAACATATTAAAATTTTAATTAAAAATAAAAAATTAATTTTCCTGGGCCGCCCAGGACGATCCCGGGCAGCCCGCGCCCCAAAAGGGGCTCGGGCCGGGCAGCGACGATCGCTGCCCTTGGGCAGCGATCCAATCGCTGCCCGTGTTTCGCCCGTCAAAAATTTAATTTTTAAAATTTGTTTTGTTTCAAAAACCGAGGCTTAAAAATTTTGTACAATCGATTAATTTAATCGCTTGATCTGAGCAACCTGGCTCTGATACCACTGTTGGAAAACCGTGTTCAGATCAATCAGAATTGATACCCGGTGCAGCGGAAGTTTTAAAATTTTATATGAAACAATTCCATATCATGGGTATCAAAACTTTACGATTAAATTGTGTGTGTAAAAATTAAATAACAATTAAATTTTTACCTTGAATCTCGAAACGAGATTATGGACACCAACAGATAACTCTGCTCTTGTTGTATATCTCAGGAACTGATGGACGAACAATTCTTCAATCAGGTCCACGAACAGAAGTTTAATCCCTCTGATAGATTGCACTAGAAAATCTATCAGAAGTTTCTACGAAGAGAATTAACGAATTTGATCCGTTAAACCAGACTGCAAATTCAAAATTCACTGGCTGGATTTTCTGTCAGAGAGAGGAGAGGGGCGGCGGCCACTAGAGAGAAAACAGCTAGGGTTTTTGAAAATTATGCCTTCTATTATCTAATTTCTGTACTGCAATAACTTATTTATAATGTGGGCTGCTAACAGCTTAGGGCCCATTAGTCATAAGTTCAAGCCTGACAAGTAAAGCCCGCATGTTCAAAAATTAATATAAAATTCATCGTGACTCAGATTGATAAACCAATTTCACCAATGTGCACAGAAACCATTTCTGCATCTTTTAAAGTCAAGATAAATTTTCTGAATCCGAATTCAGTGATTTTCAAAAATGCCCATCCCTATGTCATTTTAGGAAATCTTACTCTTCAACTCTGATATAAGAAGTCCCAATTCTTTATTCACTAAATTTAACTCTTTAAATTTAATTATCTCAACGGGGATTAAAAATCCATTACTTGTGTGACCCTCAATGGTTCAGGGATACAGCTAGCCGTGGGCTCACAACTCCTTGTGACTCGGAACAACAATTTCCGACTTGCCCATCGAATCATGGTAAGAGCGCCTAGCAACATCGCCCCATGATTCCCTAGGTATCACTGATAGTGCCTGCAAGAACCAATAGATTTTGGTTAGCGTACAGTACGGTCCCTTCATCCAAATATCCCGATCGAATCAACAACTATTGGTAAATCGAGAGTCGTTAGAGATTCGATAACTATGCAATGCATCTTGAAGATCAAATAGTGACATCGCATGTGCTACTAAGAAACCATTTCTTAAAACACATCATGTACTCTGGCCAGAGATTCGTCACACTAATATCTCCTCAGATTGCATAGGATATCCACACTAGCAAGTATGTGGTGAATCCTTGACAACAAAGCATCGACTCCTATATGTGTCATAACTGTACCCAATCCCGACACCTGATGACCCCAATAGAGTCGGTAAATGAGTCAAAGTACAGTACTAGCATATAGAGTCTCAATGATGTTTCAAGTAGTAAGGACTAATGGTGTACAACCAAAACCGCGGACTTTATCCACTCGATAAGTGATAACCACTTGGAAAGTCCGGATAGGGTAGTTCGATCATTCATCGTATGAATATCCATTTGCATGCTTTGAACATCTCTATGTTCCATACCAATGAAACGTGGTACTCGGCATCGCAAATGCTAGTCTCAATCTCGAGCGATCCTTATCCTTATTAACGGACGGCTCAATCGACTAGGAACTGTTTAGAATATACAGTGACTATAAGATGTGTTTCATGATAGCCATCTCCATGTGCCACCACATCTTACATACACTATAGTATATTCAAGGTCTTCATCTAAACATATTATAGTATGTCACAACATAATAATATGATAAAAGATAAAGTAAACGCCATTATAAAAGTGTAAATTATATTAAACAAAAGATTTTTTATACATAGAGTCATAAAAGCCCTTAGCCACAAGTTGGCTCACCGGGCACCCACTCTTTCATGAGTCATGACTTGTGAAGTGTATATGACATAGTGAAGATTGTGTGAGTCTTGTGATAGTCTTAGGAAGTCGCTAGCCTATCAACCTCCCTTTTGAGCTTAATCGGAAAAAAAAAGAGCAAAGAATGGAGTTAGTAAGGTGAGGGGAGGCATTGGAATAAGGATTGAAATTCTAATCCTACAAATTCCAAGAGCGAAATATGGAGGAGAATGTATGGAGTTGAGGATAACCGGGTGCAATTACTCGGACAGGTGAAAAGACTATAAAACTTCTCAATGGTTTAATTTGATTTGTTGGTGTGCAACTTGAGCTATTGTGGGGTTTTACATTGAATGGATCTGTGAAGTATGCATGACACTTGCTAATAACCATACACACACACACACGTTCGGGGCTATATCTCTAGTTGAAATGTCTGGATATTGAACTTGTTCCATTGTTAGAATTTTAACGCCTTTCTTGATCATGCATTGAATTTATTCCTGAGGCAAAAATGTGTAAATCATGGTTATTTTTGTTACAAAGTATGAGTTCAAACTTATTTTGGTTTTGTGTTGCACGAGGGCGAGCAAGGTTTAAGTATGGGGGAGTTTGATGTGGTAATAATTTATTATGGTTATTTGGGTTAAATTGAAATGATTAACAGAATTTTCATCGCTTTAATTCATTTTATAGTTCTTAATTATTTTTTTGGTTGGATTTAGGAGAAGAAGGAGAATGAGCAAAAGGTAGATGGATTTGAGAGGAAAAGATGGAAAAGCTATTGCGCAAAAATGAATTACGGAATTTTTTGCAGTTTTTGTACAAAATTTCAGCTCAATTCGATGGCTAGATCTTGAGATATGAATTTTTCAAAAATGTTGCGCGCTGGACAGAAACTTTCTCGCTCGATCCGTAAAGTTTGACGGATCGAGCGAGACCTGTGTTGCGTGAAAAAAAATATATTTGGACAGAGAAATTGTGGCTCGATCCGTCAACTTCAGCGGATCGAGCCAGCGGCGCAGTTCGGGAAAAAAATTCAGAAAAAGGAAATTTTTATTTTGACGACTCTAGTATATATTTAAGACTTTTATTCCGATTTTTACCCATCATATCATCAGATTTGGACGTCATAAAGCAGGAGAACTCTCTTGGCGGCTAGGTTTCTTCTCCCTTTTCTTAGATTTAATTTTATTTCATGAATTTTTTCTGGAGAATTCATGAATATTGTTGGCTAAGTTTTAGAACTTGGTTGAGGAAGACGAACCCTTCAATTTATTTATTTGGGAGATTTTGATTTTCATTGTTTGATTTTATTTGAGTATCAAAAGATGTTTGGAATCGATTGTTATGCTTGTATATGAGATTTTTGGATTGGCCATCTCAGGATTTCATTATACAATCTACTGTTAAATTAGAATTCAAATCCGTAATTGTTTGAATCATCTGATTTGTGAAGCAACTGCGATTAATAATCGTCCGCTTGTGAGTTTATTAAATTGTAAAAACAACAATTGACTAGGCTAAATACATCCGCTTGTGAATGTGTTGTCTAGATTCGCCAGTTTTACTTGTTTTCATGCTGCCTTGAATTTAAATATAATTGCTTGTATTGGGTTAATTTATTGATAAGGGTTAATTTAGAACGCTTATGTTTAGTTAACTAAGATTAAGGTGAAAAATGAATTAATTTTTCAATGGTGAATATTCAATCAAGATTAATTATTTTTAGATAATCGATGATCGAATGAATGATTTCAAGGGTGTAGTCGATCGATACCAATTCTTGTTAATCTATTGATTTCTCGTATTCTTAATTTTGCATGTTAGTGATAAGATTTAATTTTAAATTGCTTAAATTTTTAGTAGTTAATTTCAAAACTCAAAAACCCCTTTTATTTTATTTTAGTAATTTTGAGAACACGAAAAATTTCACTTTTCTCGTGGGAACGATTCCTACTCGTACTAATACAGAATTTATTTATCTGATTTGAGTTGGGTAATTTGGACGCGACACGACTGAATGTTACTACATACTCAGTCAAGGTATCTCGAACAGTACTTTCGTATCTCAATAGTATTATATAAGCTACATCAGCTCTACTGTCCAAGCCAATAATCACAAGATTACTATATCACTAATCATCATCTAAAAGTATTAACTAAGATAATAGATACTCCCAAACTATTTATAAAAACTCAGATTATACATTCATCCGTCGTTAGCCCGTTGTTGTCGATTTCTCTCAAAACTTGGGCATAACTCCGCTACGACTCCGGAGACGCCTTGCCAAGGCCGTGCCTCAACAAAAAAGGTTGGGAAGCCCCTAAACCACTCAAGAAATGAGAGAAGATGTTGGTGAATTAACAAAGAAAATGGGCTCCCGGATGCCCTATTTATAGTCGGAGATCGAACGTTTTGATCTCCGCATGCATGCCACTTTCCAAACTGTCATGATTGGGAGCGCCGATCCCTACTTCAAAAGTTTCGATCTCATGCATGCAGCTACATGTTCAGACGTCAACGACACGTCACAAGTGCGCAAAGAATTATGAAATAACTGGAAGTACTTTAAGAAAATTTATTATGCTTACTGGTCGCTCGGGCCGTTGACCTAACTCGATTGGAAGTTCCGATCTCACCTTCGGACGTTACGATCTAGCTTCCGATCACCATCGCTTGATGTGATCACTTCGGATCTTCCAATCTCGTTCGGACCTTCTGAACTTGTCCAAGTCCACTTCGACCCTTTGTCCATTTCTGACATCCTGGAGTCGATTTCTTGGCCCGATTAATAAAATTAAAACCACTTAATTAAGTTTAACAATTTAATCTTGTAAAATGAAACTGGGTTACTACATCAATTGAAAAAAATAAATTGATGGTTCTTCCAGTAAATCATTACTAGCCTCACTACTAATACTAACATGACTATCCTCCACAACATGCACATTAGAAACTTCTTCATCAAATAATGATTTATCTTCAACCACATATTTTTCAATATTCACATCATCAATCATTGGAGTATCATCATCCTCAATTTTCTCAACTTCAAATTTACATTCAAGATAAACTACAACATTGGATTCAAGATCTACTTGAGAATCTACCACTCATCACCTCATTTGGACATTGACTAATATAATGCCCAACTTATTGACACCAAAAACTTAAAATATCACAAGTACGAGTATTAGAAATTTTAGATGTACCTTGATATCCATGCGTGAGAATTTCACGCCTTGAATTCCTCATTGGTCTAGTCACAATTTCCTCTTCTACACTCGATCTCTATGTGGATGTCTTATGCAAATTACATCTATCACTCCTATCATAGTGATTAGACGCCAAACATTTTCTCATCACTCTTTTCATCTTATCCCATGTAGATATAAAACTCATTCCACATCTTCTTCTATTCAACACCAATTGGTCCCACCAAGTGATAGAATAGTCGGTAAACTCGTTTGTGACAAGTTTAACCTTCTTAGCTTCGGAACAATCATAACCATAAAATAAATTCTACCCTTTTCTCCCACTCCAAATACGTCTTCGGATCTGACTACCCATTAAACGACGAATTCTTTATCTTAATTCTATCCACATGATCATATCTCCCACGTAACGCTTTTATTTTCCCTCTACCAAGTCTCGCCTTTTTTAATTCTCATTGTAACTTTCATCATCACCACTCATGTCAAATTCATTCTCCAACTTACTCAACTTCTTATGTAATGGTTCTAATGCCGCCCTTATCACCTTAGTCAACGTTTTCACTTGAACCTTGGAAAAGCCTAGGTTCGAACCATCCCCTACCCCCTTATCAGATTTTCTATAAGATATTATATCTGCAAGAAAATTTTAGTAATAAAAATTTTCTCACCCAAATTCTCACAAGTCACTCCAAATAAATCACTCACACTCTTTTTTTGTCACTCAAAATACTCACAATCGCTCCAACAAAGAAATTCACTCACAATTTAGAATAGCTTTTGCTTTGTGGTTTATGAAAATCAAACTCACAAGTCTAAACTTGTATACACTTGTAAATCGACTCATGTAGACAGACCGCACAAAAACGAGTAACTATAAATATTAAAGTACGACTTGACACCAAATATCAACAAAGAAGAATTGGCAAATATATGTATATAAACTCTTTTTTGTTTTTTTTTGGAACAATTTTCGTATCTTTTTTTTTTGTTCAACTTTTTTTTTTGATTTTTTTTATAGCTTGTAGCATAAGTAACAACGAAATTTGGAGGACAAGACAAAGAAAGAAACGAACATAGACACTCAACAGAGAATTGACTCAAAACAAAGAACGAAGAACGAAGAAAAATCAAAGATATTAAAACTGTAACTTACTTGTCTCAAAACCTTTGCTGTGATACCAAATGATATGAATCTTGTTGGACATGAAAAGAAAACACGGATCTTGATGTAATCGTGCCCTCGATCCAACGAACAAATGATCCAAGTGTTTTTTTTCGATCTTTGAAACAAGTAAAATTTGTGATATTCACCCCTAAACTATGAAGTTTAGTAACAAATAAACACGATAAAACAATTGAAATCAAAGGAACTAGTCTTTGACAATCCACAATGATAATCAACCGACAAACGCCTCAAAGTATGAACTTTGATAAGTTTGATTTTTGAACAAACAAAAATTTCAGTAAAATTCTAGAGAGAATTTTGATAGAAATCAATAATCAATCAATAATGTGTTCTAATTTTTGAGTTTACATGTTTATAACACTTAAAATATAGCAATAACAAGTTTCCAAGTCAAATAGGACTCAAAAATAGGCAATAAAATATTTTCTTCCGCGTATCAGCGTCTAAGCGCCAATGGTTCGCATCTACTAGCACCTAGTAGTAGGCGCCTAGGCGCCAGTTTGGGCGCCGCAACGCCTGTTCTGGGAGCTGCGGCGCCTGTCTTGCGGCCCTTTCTTGCTCGTTTTGCACTCGAATGATGTTGATATGCTCTCCAACTTGATTTTCATGATTCCCGAATCCTCGAGCCTTGACGAGATGAATTTAGGTGCTTCTTGATAGTTCACAATGAATACTTGAAGCACTTCTTTAAACATCTTGCTATGTCTCCTCGTTGTTGAACATTGTGGCATCTCTAGCGGATCTCATTTCTTCTTAGCTTGATTACTTTGAAAGTCATCCATTATCGCATCAAACAAATTTATAGGAAAAGTAAATTTTTTTTTAAAAAAACAATTTCAATTTTATTTATTTTTTAATCAAAAATAAAAAATAAAAGTGAAACTGTTTTTTTTTTGTTAGAAATAGTTAATAAATTGATGATGACGGTAGATTGGTAAAAGAAATAGATAAAATAATATTAAACATGAAAATTAAAATGCGTATCTGGGATAAATGATAAATGAAAGAGTAATGTGACTTAAAATCGGACGAAGAGGTAAGATTGATGCTTTGATAATACAGTGAACCTCGTGAAGAACAAAAATAAGCGAAAGAGAAAAAAAATGTTATTTAAAATTTTAGAAGCATCTCAAGATAATCGATAATCATAATGGCTTTGTTTGAAAACTAAACCAAACAAAATCGTATATATTTTCTAATATAATCCCTAAAACTCGATTTTCGATAATGGCTTTGTTTGGAAACTAAAGCCAAAACAAAATAGTATATATTTTCTAATATAATCCCCAAAACTCGATTTTTTTAATTTATTTCTCCTAATATAATCTTATCTTTGAAATCCATTACTCATAGTTTTCAGATATTTTAGTCGACAACTTGCAAGTTGTGGTAAGATGAGCGGATGCCGCCAAATTTGGCTCAAAAATTATGTGGGATGAAAATAAATGGAGTGTCATAATGGCATATGTAATGACAGAAACACACGCAAGGTGTAATAATTGATTAAATATGTTGACTAAAAAAATATTGGTAAAAAACAAATTTTTATTTTAATAATAATAAAATATTGACATAAGATTTTGAAGTTTAAATTCCAGTCTTATGCTTATTAAATGAATTTTAATAGTCGTTCCAAAATAAAAAATTAATAGTTATTTTGATGAGTCGACTATTTATATTTGTCAAGCGGTGGACTCCCACCCAATATATCTCACCATGTATCCTCACAAATGGTGACTCATTAAATGGCATGTGTCCTTCCTGCAGAGGGAAGGAATATTAAATTATTTAGTCTACTAAGTTTATCACGTGTGGATTTTGGTTTAATATTTTTGTCATTTTTTATTTAAGTCCACTATCTTTAAATTATTTAAGAATTTGATCATTTTTCTACCAATTGCTGAAATGAAATTTCTTTCCGATTACAATGAAAATTTGGATTGTTGTTTTGTCTACATCATATATACATGTGGATTTTAATATACATGTCATATTAATTATTGCAGAAAAATTTAAAACATTTTCTCCTCTCACATACCGTCATACACATCCACCTAATGTAGCAAATCCTCTTTCTTTCTTTCTCGACAAATCCTTAAGGCTCCGCTTGAATAGAAGTATTTCAAATCCATAGATTTCAAATGCATTTTTATTGTTTAGAGAAGTAACAACACAAACATCAAATCCAATTCTTTATGTTTATATGGTAATTCATGCTAGTTAGGATGAATTTTAAGTTCATCCAATAAAGTGGTGATTTAGAATCCATTTTATCTATCTAAGTAATGTGTAAATAATTAAATTATGAATTTGAGATTTCTCTATGTTTCATTGTTAACACTAACATTATAATCGAAATCCATGGATTTGAAATACTTCAATCCAAGCGCAACCTAATTTTCTTTGAACAATTTTGTGTCTGCTTTTCAATATAATGGTTTCTCATGAAGTGTCACTCTTTTGTATATATATTCACGAGTGCCCAGGAATCCTCCCTCGAAAATCCATATGAATTCATCAAAAATCGATAGGCATTGCCCAAATGGTTGAGATATTCCCGGCAAGTTGTTGGTTGATCTCATTTTCGTTCATTTTGAATGCGATCCATTTGAAGCCGTTGTCGGTTGCTTTCTTTACTTTTGAAAAGGATTGACCCCAAAGGAGACCCCATTCCACATGAGTCAGAGGCCCATTGGCTCATTCGGAGGTTAAATCGAGGGATGTGCACGAGCGGCAGAGACCTGAAGGAGGGAGAAACATGGCCAACTCCCAGAGCATATCCCACAATATTTCAGCTGGAAATATGCTCCAAACGGTTGCTTTCTTTACTACCACAAAGTTTTGTGGCACAACAAAAAGCTGTCCTTTGTTTAATCCTCATCAAACACCTGTTTCCCATTGTTTCCAACCACTTGAATCCTCGCGCTTCCTCTGGTGAGTGGGCTTTCATGAGTGTGGGGTCATTATAGCGTTCTTCCGATTTTTGAAAAAAAAAATCACATCGGCCTTGTAAAGATGATCTATGTCTCTTGCTTTATTCCATTTTATTTCTGTTGTTGGAAGAGTTCATGTTGTTGCAATGATATCAGGTTGTGTTGAGTTATTAGATTGATTTGTTTTGTGTTTTGTTGAATATATGAGAATTATGTATTGTGAGACCTCGGTTCAAATCATGTAATCTCGGGTTAAATAATAACTAAGCATATAAGATCCAAGATTAAAAGCAATAAATTTTAATTTTCAAAAGAAACAGTGCCTCGCTCGATCGGTAAAACTCAACCGATCGAGCGAGCAAAGTTTCAAAATCTACTGCCGCCTCAAGACCAGCTCCGCTCGATCGGTAAAACTCCACTGATCGAGCGGGCCAAGTTTTTACAGAAACAGAGAAAAGGCTACAGCTTCCTCGCTCGATCAGTCAATCTCTACCGATCGAGCGGGCCAGCTCTAAAAAAAAATTCCAAAAAATAACTTACCAACTCAACTCCAATATTCATCCAAATGCATAACGATGAATATAATACATGCAACGACAACATTCAATCCACAATACTCGCATATTCGATACAACATAAACAACAAAGTTCGAGTTTTAAACATGTTCCAACATAAACTAGATTGACATGCTGATTCAACTTCTAAACCGAGTCCCACTTCTATCTCTTAATATTGATGCTAACCAAGTCTTCGCTGACTCGATCATGCCCCACCTGTTTCCAAGTACACATACAAAACAAAGCAACAGCCGGATAACTCCGGTGAGAATGATATTCCCAATAAAAGCAACGTAACATGCAATAACAAGTAATATCTCAATAACATGAAATGCAGACAACCAATTCAATGCTAATACGAATGAAATGCATGTCTTTAAAATCGGGATATCAACTCTAAAAATCAAGGGATTGCTGCTATGCTTTTGGGATCCCGAGGATGAGATCACGTAATAACTCACCGACTCTCCCGATCGAGGTCGTGCCCCGTGTCTCCATCCTATAGACTTTGGTGCGACTATAAGGAGTATGCTGGCACTAGGTAAACTTATACAACCCAGGTCACTCGCAATATAGCCCCCAAAATGTCTAAACAAAAAGGGCCGTAGAGCCCGCTAAAATCAAATATTTAGGCTCGAGATGAATGCATAAGAAAAACGTAAAGCATTAAGCCATATAACATAAGTTCAAAAAAAAAAATACAAGTTTCCCATTCTAGAACAAGTATTGTTGCAAGTATGTGATTTAAGGGAAACTCAAAAACCAACTGTCTCGAGTGTGCTATCCCGCTAAAACGATGTCTGCTTGTACCTTTCGATGCAATAAGCTCCAACTCTGGATACGCTACAAAAGAGGTTATATCAAAATCTACACAACCCAAAAACAACAAACGCTCAAGGTAAACTATTTACCGATCTTCATCTAACTCTTCGACGATCGACTTCTGCTAACTCTGGGCTCAACAAACTTCAAATGAATCTGTATGGAGGCAAAAGAAGATCACAACGACGAACAAACTCAAAAGCCAAAGTTCAACAACTCAAACGGTTCAAAATCTCAAAACTCAAACCGGCGGGCATAACGACTATAAACTGATCAAACCGGAAACACAGACAGCAGTACAGCATTGCAAACAACTCAAACCAATGCTAAAACATCCAAACGACGCTCTATTTCAAAACCGACTGAGAATAATCGATAAGAACTTTCTCAAGAACGACATAACCGAAACTCAATCGATTCTAACAACATCCAAAAATAGAAGTATAACTGATCGGAGAAAAACTTACTATAGAACAAAGCTCTTGATGTCGGGATCGCGAATCTGCCTTCGAAATTAAATTCTAACGGACGGATCGACCGAAAACCGGAAAAGAAAAGCTTGAAGAAACGTTTCCCAAGCTTTAATGGAGGAAACCGATATGGAGAAGATGATGGATGAAGTGAAGACAAGTCAACGTGCTAAGATATTATAACAAACTCCATATTTGCGTTTTAGTCCCTGAAATTTCCAAAAATTGCAAAATAGACCCTGATCAAAATCAAATCGGCTCTTGAATTCTATAATCTTCGATTATCTTAAATAAACTCAATTAAGATAAATTTGTGGCATTACATGTATTATCTCTTACCTATCACAAAAATACTAGGAGCTGGGAGCAAAAATTACAAGAGGTGCACTTCTTGTTGGACCTCCTGGAACTGGAAAGACACTTCTTGCTAAAGAAAAATCAATTCCAATTCTTTCTTTTGTATTGGTGCATGAGTGTAAAAGAATTTGATTTGCAAATGCTCCATGAGAATTTGGTATTGGAAGCAGTCTAAGAATTTGGATTTCATGATGTTGTCATTAGTACATAGGAAGGAAGATGCATGTCAAATTCAAATCCAAGTTGATGGAGCTCACTCTGAATATTCCATGAGAATGGTCAAGAACTCAGTTCAAGTACTTTTCAGAGTCAAAGAACTAAGCTTTTATCTGAGGCTCAAGAAATATTACAAATATTTTAGCATTGTATTGGTCAAAAACTTGATGTCAAAGTAGTGAATCAAATGATGTATAAACTTGTATATCATTATATCAATTATTGGTGATGGTGAATCAAATGAAAATGAGTATTGTATTTATTGTTTCATTTTATTTCTCATTTAAATTACAATTATACTTTTTAAAAAGATCAAATTCTTAGTCAGAAAGTCGATCAAACAAACAAATCAAATAAATAATCTAAAGAACAATAGCTAACTGTATGTATATTATATAGAAACATAAGCTGAAACCTGGAAGCAAGCCCATGTAATAAGAGCAGACTGAAACTTGTTAAGTTCTGTAATATCCATGGAAGCTACTGATGATTAAATAAAACAGCTCAAATCATTAATTGGGATTTCACCAGTCAAAGCTGCTGCTGGCATGTATTCATTTTATATGCATAAAGTTTGAATCATTTTATAAGCATTTTATATCAACACAAGAAAATCAATGACGAGGAAAAAATCGATTCGGAGTTGTAAAATAAACTAAAACACAATAAATGATGCAAAATGGCATCCCAAACCTGAGACCAAATAACAAATCTGGTCAAAAACAGATATCAAATCTTGGTGCAAAACTGAGCAAGTAGATGGACACACCTAAATAGAATGCTTTGGCAAAACAGTTGAAAGAAAATATGACAGCTCAAACTAAAACTGAGACCATGTTCCTAAAACCTCTAAATAGTATATAAAAAAGATCAGGAACCAAGTAATAACTGAAACTTTCAAAAAAAGTAGCTGGCAGGCATTAGAGCTTTTATGCCAATATAGATGGATCATGAACTGAAAAAACTAACTAATGAAACAGTTAGTTGTTAAGCTGATTCAGTCAATTAAGTGCTCTGAGTTAACGTCACTACATATGCAGGTTGAAGAATCAATTACGATCTTCAGGATACAGAGCATGAGTGCAATAGTTGGTCATTTGACTAAAACTTAATAAATCGGGCACATACGGTAGCTCAACAACACATGGCAGCAAACAATGCCAAAGGCAAACTGAAAACTACATGAATTCGTTCGAACAAAGTGGCTTCAAAAGATTAGATTCATAAGTGAAAAGGATCAAACCATCACACGATATTGTTCACCAATTACCATATATCAGTCAAACAAAATTTTGATCCAATTCTCAAAATATCAAATTCAAAACAGAATACTAAATGTCCATAAAAATTCTAATCAAAGCATCTTATTCTTCCCTTTATCTTTTCCAAGTCCAGATGCATTTTTGTATCTTGGCATTGGACCTCCAATAAAATGTGCAGGTGCTCTTATATTATTATTCTTTGCTGAATTCTGGCATTCCTGGAACTAAGCATACATGGAAGGTGGAGAGACAATATCATTAGTGGAACTTGGTCTTTGATGAAACTTAAAATTCGTAATTATTTATATGTTAAAAGTTGTGTTTTAAAATTAAATTTATATTAAAATTATGAAGTTGTATTATTTTAGTGTTATGTGTTTATATTTAAATGTTTTACTAAAAATGTTGTATTTTACAGTTTACGCAGGTTTTGTAAAAATAAAATTACTCAATCTATAGAGGTCATATTGAAGTAATCTTAAATCTTGTAAAATCACAAAAGAGGCATCTTCAACTTTGTAGAAGACAATAAATTCAAAAAACCTCATTAAGATGATCAAAATGATCAAACATCAAAATGGAGACATATTTACTTTTACTATGACCAACTTGTAGTAAAAATATCATAACTATTTTATCCTTTGCCCAAAAGAGGTGAATTATATGTACAAACACATCTATACAAAATTTCCTACGTGTTTTATTTTGAGTGTAAGGTCTGAATCGGTGGTCTAAAGCATCAAACAAGTCAATTAAAGTTAGATCAAGGTATTGACATTCAAGGAGACAAGCACCCACCAACTTTACTATTCAACATTTAACGAGTCTTGAACTCTTGCTCTCATTTGGACTATAAATAGATGTGTTGTATAAGCTTTGTGGTGTGCAAAAGTGTAGAAATTTCTCACTTGTAAAATAAATATTGTGTGTGTAAGAATAAGAGTTTGAGTGTGCATATTTCTTCAAGTTTAAGTATGAAATTTCTTTTATCCTTACTCTAGAGTCTTATGTTCATGACAAGCTAAATCCTTTTATGTCAAGGTGAATAGGTTTCATTGTTGGTCAAGTAAGATTGTTTATATTTTGTATATTCTTCCTTTTTCTATTTTTATTTTGTTTTACTAATTGATCTTTATTTGTAGATATAATTTGGATGATTTATTGTTATCTATTTACATCAAATACTTGGTACCTTAAATGTGGTTACCTTGATTTGTTGTCTAATATGATACAATAAATACTACAATAATTATATACTATAAATATATGTATCAATTTATAATAAAGTCATATATATTATTTAGACAATAGCGTGGCTCTGCCGGTTGTTCTAAATAATATATTGTGATTTGATCTAACATTTACTTTCTCGCAACTAACATTTACTTTCTCGCATCTAACATAAAAAAGTTATATATTTTATTTAGACAATAGCGTGGCTCTGCCGGTTGTTCTAAATAAAATATTGTGATTTGATCTAACATTTACTTTTATGTTAATTTATATTTATGCATCTATATATATATTATGGGTACCATGTATTAAATATCGGTTAATCTGATATTTATATAGTGGAAACTATATTATATGATATATTTGTTTAAATATTTAATTGTTCTTTTATGTTTATTCTTATATTAGCTAGTTTCTTTTATATATTTTTGTTAAGCAATCTTAAATAAACCAACAATGAACCTTTGAAGCCTTGAAAATTTTATAATTTGTGTATTTGAAGTTTTATAATAATATTTCCATCTATAATAAATCATTGCTAAAATTAAACTTACAGCATCCTCTCCGTGGATCGATCTCGTACTCACGAGTATACTACTTGCAGACAACCTACACTTGGGTGAATTACAATTTAAGTTGTAGCAAGTTTTTGGCGCCGTTGCCCGGGAGGTATAAATTAAGTTTAATTTTTGTTATTTATGTTATTTATGTAAATAATATGTTGTTTTAATTGTATGATTGTTTGGAGTCGTAAAAAAAGTGGTAGACTTGTTCGAGTATCTGAAAGTATTTTAAACATGGAAGATAATTCTAATTTTCAAGATGATGATGATAATAATAATAATAATAATAATAATAATAATAATAATAATAATAATAATAATAATAATAATAATAATAATAATAATAATAATAATAATCATGATGATGATGATGATGATGATAATAATAATAATAATAATAATAATAATAATAATAATAATAATAATAATAATAATAATAATAATCAAGAACTGAACATGAACAACCAAGAACACTTGGGCACCATATGAATCCAATAAGAACAAGTACCCCATCTTGTTTAGTTTTTCCTCCTGATGCGTCTAATTTCAATTTTAAACCTCAAATCATTCAACTTTTACCAAATTTTCATGGCCTAGATTCTGAAAATCCATATTTGCATTTAAGAGAATTTGAGGAGGTTTGCAACATTTATAATGATCAAAATTGTAGCATGGATATTTTTCGATTAAATCTTTTCCCTTTTTTCCTTAAAAGATAAAGCTAAAGCATGGTTGCAAAATTTGAGATCAAGTTCAATAAGATCATGGGAAGAAATGCAACAACAATTTCTAAAAAAAAATTCCCTTCCCATAGAACAAACTCTTTTAAAAGACAAATTACAATTTTTTTCTCAAAAACAAGGGGAAACATTTTATCAATGTTGGGATAGATATAAAGAGTTACTTAATACATGCCCACATCATGGTTTTGAAATATGGAAGATAGTTTTTCACTTTTATGAAGGTTTAATACTTAAAGATAGGCAAATAGTAAAATTCATGTGTAATGAAACTTTTGAAGATAAAAACCCAAATGAAGCTATGGAATATTTGGAGTCATTAGCAGAAAATGCTTAAAATTGAGATAATATAGGCTCAATTGAACCACCAAGTAAAACCAATAATTCAACAAATGGGGTTGGTATTTATCATCTTAAAGATGATGTAGATATTCAAGCTAAACTTGCATCTTTAGCAAGAAAAATTGAGTCATTAGAAATGAAAAAGAGTGATCAATTAAAAAGTTTTCAAGAAATTGTTTGTCATATCTGTGATACACATGATCATCTTACAAAAAATTGTCCGACTTTGCCTTCATTTAAAGAATGTCTCCATGAACAAGCCAATTATGTTAACAATTTTAAAAAACCAACATTAGATCCTTTTTCACAAACGTATAATCCTGGTTGGAGAAACCATACTAATTTTAGTTGGAGGAACGATAATAATGCACAACCTTCACAACAACATTTTCAAAATAACCAAAATCACCAAGGTTATGCTCCTTATATCCCACCTCCAAGAAAACATTTTGAAGATGAAATTCATGCATATATTCAAAAGCAAGAGTCTATCAATATTCAAAACATTCAATCTATGAATGATTTGAAATAAACTCTTGCAAAATTTGCATCTGCACTTAATATTCATGAAAAAAAAAAAATTCCATCTCAACCACAACCTAATCGTAAAAATCAAAATCAAGATAAATTTGATCAAGTAAAATCTGTTATTACTCTTAGAAGTGGAAAAATAGTTAATGATCCATATAGTGATGAAAACAAAGATCAATTAAACTCAAAGAGTAAGGATTCAAATCCTGATACTTTTGAGAAAGATGATGCTTTGGGTCCTAAAAATAAGAAAGTTGATGATAAATTATCTGAAGTAATATGTGAGTCAAATAAACATGTTCCTTTTCCACATGCATTAGTAAATAATAAAAAAACAAAAAAATTATTCTGATATTTATGAAGTTTTTAAACAAGTAAAAATAAATATTTCATTATTAGATGTTATTAAACAAGTACCTTCTTATGCAAAGTTTTTAAAAGATTTATGTACAGTGAAAAGACAATTGCATGTAAAGAAGAAAGCATTCTTAACTGAACAAGTAAGTTCTATTATTCAAAATAATTCTACTTTGAAATATAAAGATCCTGGTTGTCCAACAATTTCATGTATTATTGGAAAAAATAAAATTAAAAAAGCTTTGTTAGATTTGGGAGCAAGAGTGAATTTACTTCCTTATTCAGTTTATGAAAAACTTAAGTTGGGAGATTTAAAACCTACACCTGTCACTCTTTTACTAGCCGATTAGGTCAATCAAAATATCTAGAGGTATTGTAGAAGATGTGTTAGTTCAAGTCGATAAATTCATATATCCTGTGGATTTTATTGTCTTGGATACACAATCAATAGAAGTACATAATGAAATTCCAGTAATATTAGGACGTCCATTTCTCGCAAATTCAAATTTTTTAATTAATTGTCGAAATGGAATAATGAAATTGTCTTTAGCAAATATGACTTTAGAACTTAATGTGTTCAATTTATGTAAACAACCAAGTTTTAATGAATATGAAGATGATAATGCAATAGAAACAATCGTGAAAGAAAATATACGCCAAGAAAACTTAAATCAACAATCTGAAGTTTGTTTAGTGGAAAGTTTTGATTCAAAAAATGTTTTTAAATCAAAGTTATTTGAAGAAATTAATGAACTTGAAGAAGTAAAAAAAGATGATCATCCAAAACTTGAATTAAAACATTTACCAATAGAACTAAAATATGTTTTTCTTGGTGAAAATCAAACATATCCTATTGTAATATCTTCTACCCTCTTACCAAAACAAGAAGAAGATTTAATAACATTACTTAAAAAACATAAAAATGCAATTGGATGGACTTTGCAAGATATAAAAGGTATAAATCCTTTAATCTACACACATAGAATTCACTTGGAAGAAAATGCTAAAACATATCAACAACCACAAAGAAGATTAAATCCACACATGAAAGAAGTTGTTAAAAATGAAGTCTTAAAACTATTAGATGCAGGAATTATATATCCAATTTCAGATAGTAAATGGGTAAGTCCAACACAAGTAGTACCAAAAAAATCAGGCATCACTGTTATAAAAAAAGAAAAGGGAGAATTATTACAAGCTAGGATTCCATCTAGTTGGCGTATGTGCATTGATTATAGAAAATTAAATGATGCAACTAGAAAGGATCACTTTTCGTTACCATTTTTAGATCAAATTTTAGAGAAAGTGACAGGTAATTCTTATTATTGTTTTCTTGATGGGTATTCGGGATATTATCAAATATCAATATCATTAGAAGATCAATAAATAACTACTTTCACTTGTTCGTTCGGAACTTTTTCTTTTGAAAGAATGACATTTAGTTTATGTAATGCTCCGGCTACTTTTCAAAGATGCATGCTAAGTATTTTTAGTGACATGATTGAAGAATTTGTGGAATTTTTATGGATGATATAACTATTTTTGAAAACTCATTTGAAAACTGTCTTAAAAATTTGGAAGAAGTTTTAAAAAGATGTGAAGAAAAAAATCTTGTTTTAAATTGGGAAAAACGTCACTACATGGTTAAATCCGGAATTATGTTAGGGAATGTCATATCTGAAAAAGGAATTGAAGTTGATAAAGCTAAGGTTGATGTTATTGCTAATTTACCATCACCAAACACGATCAAAGAAATTCAATCATTTTTGGGTCATGCGGGATTTTATAGAAGATTTATAAAAAAATTTAGCATAATATCGAAACCAATTTCAAATATTTTAACAAAAGATGCACAATTTGAATGGACTCAAGAATGTGAAACTGCTTTTAAAAATATAATTAATCTTTTAACTACATCACCTATTTTACAACCTCCTTATTGGTCTTTATCATTTGAATTAATGTGTGATGCAAGTGATTATGCTGTAGGAGCCGTGTTAAGACAAAGAAAAGAAGGTAAACCTTATGTGATCTACTATGCAAGTAGAACCTTAAATAGTGCCCAAATCAATTATTAAACAACTGAAAAAGAATTACTTTCAGTATTATTTGCATTAGATAAATTTCGACCGTATTTAATTGGTTATACTACTATTGTTTATACTGATCATTCTGCCATAAATTATTTATCAAATAAACAAGATGCTAAGCCAAGATTAATACGATGGATTTTGTTATTACAAGAATTTGATCTTATAATAAAAGATAAAAAAGAAAAGAAAATGTAGTGGCCGATCATTTATCAAGAATAATTTCCGAATCATCTCAAAACGAAATACCAATAAATGAAAATTTTCCGGATGATCAACTATTTTATGTTACTACTATGCCTTGGTTTGCTAATATTGTAAATTTTCCTTTGACAAATAAAATGCCTTCTCATTGGAGTTCACAAGATAAAAATAAATTCTTGAAAGAGGTCAAATATTTTATTGGGATGATCCTTATTTGTTTAAGTATTGTCCTGATCAAATTTTTCGAAGATGCATACCCGACAACGAGGTAAGTAGTGTCATTAAATTTTTTCATTCTGAGGCATGTGAAGGTCATTTTTCGTCAAAGAAAACAGCTGCAAAAATCTTTCAATATGGATTTTATTGGTCTTCTTTATTCAAAGATACGCATTCATTTTGCAAATCTTGTGAAAATTTTCAGAAAATAGGTTCAATTTCAAAACGAAACATGATGCCTTTAAATCCAATCATGATTATTGAAATATTTGATAGTTGAGGAATAGATTTTATGTGTCCATTCCCATTATCTTTTGGATTTACTTATATTTTAGTGGTTGTCGATTATGTTTCAAAATGGATTGAAGCAATTGCATGTAGAACTAATGATAATAAAGTTGTGATAAAATTTTTGAAAGAAAATATTTTCAGTCGATTTGGAATACCTAGAGCTATAATAAGTGATGGGGGAAGTCATTTGATAAATAAATCATTTTCTTCTTTGTTAAGAAAATATGGTATTACACATAAAGTTTCTACTCCATATCACCCTCAAACGAATGGTCAGGTTGAACTTGCAAATAAAGAAATAAATTTTTTTTTGGAGAAAACAGTCAATCCAAATCGAAAAGTTTGCTATTTAAGATTAAGTGATGCATTATGGGCATATAGAACTGCATTTAAAACATCATTGAGAATGTCACCATATAGATTAGCTTTTAAAAAACATTGTCATCTACCTGTTGAAATTGAACATAAAGCTTATTGGGCAATTAAAGCATTTAATACTAATTTAGATGATGCATCTAAATTAAGAAAATTGCAATTAAATGAACTAGAAGAATTAAGAAATGATGCATATGAAAATGCAAAGATTTATAAAGATAAAACAAAGTCTTTCGTGATAAAAATATTATGAGCAAATCTTTTGAAATCGGACAAAAAGTTTTACTTTATAATTCTCGCTTGCATTTGTTTCTAGGAAAATTTAGATCACGATGGTCTGGACCATTTATTGTTAAATTTGTCTATCCTCATGGTGCTGTTGATGTTGAAAATCCTAAAAATAATAATGTATTTAAAGTTAATGGGCAACGACTTAAACCGTTTATAGAAAATGAAATTCTTAATGATGAGTTTATGCCTTTATATGATCCAAATTAATTGTTACTTATATTTTCATTTTATTTTTGCAGAATTGAGTTCACTTCCCGGTTAAATGGTGAAAAACGGTACTCCGTGACTACTTTCAGTCGGTTTTATTTCAATTTCCCAAAACAATTGAATACATATATATATATATATATATATATATACAATGGATGAAGCTATCAAATAACATGGTAAATATTTTCCTTCTGTTTCTAAAAAAGTTTTGAGAATGCTTTATGAAGGCATATGTGAAAGATTGAGAATTCTTATGCAAAAAAGAATTCCGGAGGATATTCATCTTATAATTGAAGCCAAGATTCGATTTGGTGGTGAAGTTCCAAAATTATTACTTGTTCAAAATATGTCTGGACTAGGAAAAAGCACCTATCCAAAGAAAAGGAGGGCCAAAAGGTTAGATGTTTGTCATAAATGTGCCAGATGGACTTGTGATAGACGATGCAGATCTTTGGGATATGTTTCCACAAATAAAGAAGATAAAATTGATTTCATTAAGAATGAGCTGAGTAAAGAGTCATTAGATGATATCTCATTGACTCTTGAGACGCATTCTAGTGGAGATGTGCAAGATCAACTTCTCCGTTTATGGAAACTATTCCAAGCGCAGCGTCATGGTAATGGTCTTGGGAATCTGACTAAAAAAGACCATATTTGCCAATTTATAAGAAAATTGGATGGTAAGCCAACCCTCGACTCATAAATATTGAATCCGTTTCTGGACGTAAACCAGAGGAACACTGTGAGACATAATCATATCACTCTATATACGCATGCATGTTATTATATATTATTATTTTTACTGTTTTCATCATTCTGTTCATAGCTGTATTCCTATTTCTGTCGTATTTCTTGTTTTTCTTATAAAAGTCCCTCAACTGTCTCTATATTTTTGCAGAGAAACAGAAAAAAAAAAAATGGCAGGATCTTCTTCACAAAAATTGAAAAATATTTGTGTCTTTTGTGGTTCTAATACTGAAAAGAATGAAATATTTGTTGATACATCAATTAATCTTGGAAAAAAGCTAGAAGAGAGAAAAATTCACTTGGTATACGGAGGAGGCAATATTGGGTTAATGAGATCTATTTCAACAGCAGCTCATCTTGGAGGTAGTCAGTTTTTGGGTATAATTCCTACAGCTTTAGCTGAAGGAAATATTACAGGTGTTACGGTTGGGGAAGAGTTGAAAGTTTCATCAATGTATGAGAGGATAACTAAAATGATAGAAAATTCTGATGCTTTTATTTCCTTACCTGGTGGCTTTGGTACTTTAGAAGAAATTTTTTATGTTGTTTCTTGGGCACAACTTAATATCCATAATAAACATGTTGGCTTGTTGAATATCAATAACTATTATGATGGTTTGTTGATTTTTCTTGATGTAGCTGTGGAACAAAATTTCATTTCAAAAATTCACGAAGGATGATCATCTCTGCTTCGAATGAAGACCAATTAACTGATTATCTCCAAGATTTTGTTCATCAACCTGATTCGGCTATAACAAAGATCAATTGGTCTCAACCAACCAGTAAGAAAAGGAAACCAGATCATTGATTCAACATGTCACGAAATGGTTTGTGTTTGTTCCTCATCTTTAATAAATTCCAGGTGATATCTCTTTCATCATGTACTCTTTATTTTTCTTTAAAAAAAATTAAAAACAATGTAATATTCGGGTTTGGGGGAGGGTTTATCTAAAAAATTTAAAATATAAAAAAAAATATTTCTATAATAATATTTATTTTTTCTTTTTCAATGGCAGAGTAAGGAGTCAAAAACTCCTGACACGCATTAGTTTTTATTTATCATATTATCACAATAGATTAGATTTTAATATTCCGTATGTATTTAAATTGCAAACTACTAAAAAAATGAAGTCTTTTTGTATATATGTTTATTTATAATTCTTTCTATAAATTTAATATAAAATATATAATTGATGGGATATATGTTATAATTAATATATAATTGTGTGTTTTCAAATAACATATTTTCTAAAACTTTTATGAGTATATAGTTAAAGTGATATTGATTGAATGAATAGTAAAATGTATAATTGAAGAAATTAATTTGTAAAAGTGCAATACATACTCACATAAATTTTGTGAGTGAGAGGTGAGAATTGAGAAAAACAACTTATAAGCTTTTATTGATTATTAAGAAATGGTTGATTATTAGATTAAACCCATTTTTTTTTAAAAAAAATTGTGCAAATAAAAATTAGCTGCAAAGTTGTTTGAAGTTTGATTGTAATGATGTAGAGTATTAATATCTCTACTATAATTATCAATGTATTAGATTTACCTCATAAAAAAATAAACAAATAAATAAACTTTGAAAAAAAAATGTTACATTTTCAAAGTTTATTGGAGGTATTTGGTTATGTAAAAACAATTTTGCAGCCAAATAAAAAAAATAAAAAAAATAAAAAAATACAAAAAATACAAAAACAAAAACAAAATGGGTTTATTCTTTGTAAATTATCCTATATTATTTTCAATATTAGGTTATTTGATTGTCTGCTTTACATATTAGTCATTTTTAATGAGTGTATAATTTTCTTCCAACTCCATGAGTGAAAAACAGTTATATATGAAATATCATAACCTGATAGAATATGGAGTTGAAACTTTTACATTAATATTCCTGATGATATACATGTTATGAAAATGATTTCTATTATCATTTTAATTATATTATTCTCAATGTTTTAAGAAAATATTTATATAAAAAATCATATATATTTAATATTTTGGTATTGTGTGAAATATATATGTATAAACCATCCAATTATATATTAATATATTAGTTGATAACAAGATTTATAAATAAACATATGATCTTTTTATAAGTATATTTTAAAATTTCAAAGTTTGCAAATTTGAATATATATATATATTAAGGAATAAAAATCTAACTTTTGATTTTATGAAATTTTATTACCAAGGGTCTAGTAATTAGCTGGTTTGGGGGTGTGATGAAACTAAAAATTCGTAATTATTTATATGTTAAAATTTTTGTTTTAAAATTAAAGTTTTATTAAAATTATGAAGTTGTATTATTTTAGTGTTATGTGTTTATATTTAAATATTTTACTAAAAATGTTGTATTTTACAGTTTACGCAGGTTTGGTAAAAATAAAATTACTCAAGCTACAGAGTACATATTTGAGTAATATCAAATCTTGTAGAATCACAAAAGAGGCATCTTCAACTTTGTAGAAGACAAGAAATTCCAAAAACCTCATTAAGATGATCAAAATGATCAAAGATAAAAAAGGTGACAGATTTACTTTTACTATGACCAGCTTGTAGTAAAAATATCATAATTATTTCACCCTTTGCCGAAAAGAGGTGAATTATATGCCCAAACACATATACACAAAATTTTCTACGTGTTTTATTTTGAGTGTAAGTTCTGAATCTGTGATACCCCTGTCCTACATGGGAAAAATAAAATGTTTAAAATGAGTTTAAAATGGGCTACAATGAATTTCTATAGTAACTTGGATTAATCATTTTCGTAAAGCGAGGACGAATACGAAGTAGTTGCTATAGGGGCCCATTGTGCAGTCGCGCAGTCGCGGGTCTGGGCCCGGGGCATGACAGAATGGAATCAGAGACGGTCACCAGCCCGCAGACCCCGGAAAATAAGTTCTATGCGGGACAAAGTGCTACGTGCGTGGGAGCCACCTCTTGAACCTGCGGGGCAAAGTGCTACATGACGGAATCCACCTCTTAAACCCGTAGGAGCCACCTCTAGATTCCCGGTACTGGTGGATCGAGAGTTCAGGTCGCGACGAGGACGTCGCGTTCTGAAGGAGGGGTGATTGTGATACCCCTGTCCCACATGAAAAAAATAAAATGTTTAAAATGAGTTTAAAATGGGCTACAATGAACTTCTATAATAACTTGGATTAATCATTTTCGTAAAGCGAGGACGAATACGAAGTAGTTGCTATGTCTGTAAGAATAAGAGTTTGAGTGTGCATATTTCTCCAAGTTTAAGTATGAAATTTCTTTTATCCTTACTCTTGAGTATTATGTTCATGGCAAGCTAAATCCTTTTATGTCAAGGTGAAAAGGTTTAATTGTTGGTCAAGTAAGATTGTTTATATTTTGTATATTCTTCCCTTTTCTATTTTTATTTTGTTTTACTAATTGATCTTTATTTGTAGGTATAATTTGGATAATTTATTGGTATCTATTTGCATCAAATACTTGGTACCTTAAATGTGGTTACCTTGATTAATTTGTTGTCTAATATGATACAATAAATACTACAATAATTATATACTATAAATATATGTATCAATTTATAATAAAGTCATATATATTATTTAGATAATAGCGTGGCTCTGCCGGTTGTTCTAAATAATATTTTGTGATTTGATCTAACATTTACTTTCTCGCAACTAACATTTACTTTCTTGCATCTAACATTTACTTTTCCGCAACTAACATTTACTTTCTCGCATCTAACATAAAAAAGGTCATATATTTTATTTAGACAATAGCGTGGCTCTGCCGGTTGTTCTAAATGAAATATTGTGATTTGATCTAACATATACTTTTATGTCAATTTATATTTATGCATCTATATATATATTATGGGTACCATGTATTAAATATCGGTTAATCTGATATTTATATAGTGAAAATTATATTATATGATATATTTGTTTAAATATTTAATTGTTCTTTTATGTTTATTCTTATATTAGTTTCTTTTATTTATTTTTCTTAAGCTATCTTAAATAAACCAACAATGAACCTTTGAATCCTTGACAATTTTATAATTTGTGTATTTGAAGTTTTATAATAATATTTCCATCTATAATATATCATTGCTAAAATTAAACTTACAGCATCCTCTATGTGGATCGATCTCGTACTCCTGAGTATATTACTTGCAGACAATCTACACTTGGGTGAATTACAATTTAAGTTGTAGCAGTCTTCACCCTGAAGCTAAATTTGGTTGGATTGTACTAACATTGTTTTCAACTACCAATAACAGATAGAAATATAGTGAAGATATAATTAACTTAAAGATATATTAATAACTACTATATTACTAATTATTTACAGTATTCATGATTCCAGTTTCAATTTGAGAGGATATGTTTGTTTTATTTGTAGTCACAACCGTGGCCGCATCCTCAAACACCTGCAACTATCAACAAGATAAGATTTTAATTAAAAACACCATCCCAGTATCCTGAAATAATTACTATCAAATTGAAAACTTAAACACATTTATAATATATTTACTTACATTTGACATATCAAAAGAATTTGAGGACTATCCAATAAGTACATCCTTATGGAAAGAGAATTTCCTCCTCACCTAGGACATTAAGTTCGTGTGTCATACTTAGGAAACACTAGTGGTTGTTAATCATGATAATATAAGTAATAATACATTAAAATTCATACATGCAATTTTTTTGGCACAGCTAGTGATATCTCTTGTGTTATTTGACTTTGAATATGTTCATCTTCATCAAGTATTGTTTGCCCACATGTTGGATTTTCTACTTCACTAGTGGGAGGACAAGTTCTCTTGTTATGAGCTTCAGCTCCACACCTACTACACTTGAGTGTATGCTGCTGTCGTTTCATCTTATTAGCATTGACAATCAACTGTGGTTTACCCTTAGTTCTCCTTCTTCTCTTTTGCGATTGTTTATCACTTTCCCTTCTTCTTGCTTTCTTAGGCCTACCAACACTCCTTTCAAAGATTGGTGGCAGTGGAGAAACATAGTCAGAAGCTTGCCACTCGTTTCTGCCATTTATAGGAATAACAACAGGAGCATAGACTTTCTTATAAGTCTTAACACTCTAATATGTATGTGTGAACTCTTCGTAATCCAGCCTTTGTGTGTAGATGACACATAAAGCATGATTGCATGGAATTATAGACAAATCCCATTTCCTACATTCACAAGCATGATTTTTCGAATCTAAATTGTATTTGGTTTCAAGTGCATCAAAGCATGAAATCTGATAATGGAATGCATCAGCTTTAATAGGAAGACAATCTCCAATTTTTTTGCTTGTTTTTTCTATGATTTTTTCAATCTAGGGACAATGTATCCCTTTCCACTTCTCTTCTGCTCTATCACTATTGGTTTGCATTCTTTGCATCAAATACTCCAGAATCCATTTCAACATAGAAATTAAAGGTTTCTCCCTTGATTCCAAGATGACACTGTTGAAAGACTCACATCCATTATTAAGAATCATGTCACACTTAGAAAATTCTTGAAAGTGTGACCTACTCCACTGAGTAGGTGTCTTATCATTGAACCATTTGTAGGCATTTTCATCCAGTTCTCTTAGTTTTTTTATTTTCCTATCAAATTCATTAACAATTGATGCCCTAGCACACTTTTACACAGCAAGTTTGAATGATTGTCCTCTAAAACCAGAATTTCTAAAGTTGTCATGCATATGCTGGTGTGAAAAATGATCGCAAGCGTACGAGAGTCAAGTTTCAACAACAATCAATCCTAATTAATTAATCTTCATGAATTTCAATGAATTAATAGCCAAGAACACTTAAGTGTATTATTCCCTCTACCGAGTAACAAATAATGTTTATCAACTACAATTCAATTCCAATATCCCTATTAAGAATCAACTCACAGTGATCTATCCCAAAACAATGTTCTTTTTAAAAGCTCTGTTAAAATTATATACTCTCCCGAGTTATATAAATAATTAACAGTGTATTTTTCTATTGGTCCTATTCAAAATCTCCTCTCCCGAGAGCCAGATTTTAAATAAATATTACAAATCAATTATTGATCAGATAATTGAAAAGACAATCAATTCTAGAAAAACAATTAATCTAGAAAAAACTCAATTCAATAAAATCAAAAATTAATGAAAGCGTCTACACCAGCTTCTATCCGACCTCTAGACTCTAAAAAATTAGTTTATAATAAAATTCTGAATAAAACAATAATTCATGTTCAAAAATCCAAACATAATCAAAATTTTATAAAAGATAGAAAACAAATCCGTAGATGCGATGCCGTGCCCGGAATATCGATCTCCGTCTTTGTTCTTCAATTAAAGCTCCAATTTTTCCCAGAAATTCTTCACGTTCCAATCTCTGATTTTCTGTTATGTATCGTGCACAAAAGCCCGTTCAAAAAGCCCAAGAGAATAAAATTTTTCCTTCCCGCAATAATTAAAACACCGAGACTTATCACCGGGCGCGGGCGCTCCAAAACTCTTAGGAGAGCGCGCATAACGTTCTGACTCAAATCCTCAATCTCACAATGAATGTTGCGCGTTTGCTCTACTACCTCTCTTCTTTAGCGCTTGATGAAGTGCTAACAACAAGCCCATTAAGAAGCCCATTAGCTTTCCTTCATTATTTTCTTTCCTACTTTAATTCTTCTTTTATTAATTTATTTTTTTCTTTTCTTTTCTCTTCTCAAATTCTTATTTTTCTTCTCTTTTTCACAATACTTCACTAATTCCCTACAACCACAAAAACAACAAAACCCACACATAAATCTGCTCGAAACAAATAATTAACAATTAAAATCATATATAAATTAAGTGTATAAAATACACTTATCAAATACCTCAAACTTAGACTTTTGCTAGTCCCGAGCAAAACTATCAAAACAATAACTTCCAAAAACTTCATATCACCAAAAGAAATAGTCAAGAAATATTATGGAGCAATGGCCTCAGAAATAATTTTAAAAATTCAAATCCAATCACATCCAACCTACTAACACTTGAACATTTTAATCATAACCAAATAACCTCATAAACTTACAAGCTCCGCAACTCACGTTCAAAACACCCTTATCCAAGTTCAATTCACACATTCATAGATCATGAGGACTTTTCAGGGTAGCATAGGATCAAAATTAGGATATTAATAAAAAAACACTCACAATTAGGTAAATGCAAAGAATAATAGTGTGTGTGTGTTTCAATCAAAATTCATAATCATTAAAAGTATCAATCAACAGTCCATAGGCTAAATTTTCGCAACTCTTCTCCACTAGTATATTGTGCAACTGTGACTCGGTCAAAAGGACTTAATTGGCTTGTAATGTAAGGCATGGCTCATGGATACAAACGAAGAATAAGAATTCAAAATAAGGAGTAATTTACATTTATGCTCTAATTTCAACTCCTTTTCATTCACACTTTCACACTTATTTTTCACTTCATTGATTTTTCATCTTTTGCACACTTTCGTTCGCAATTTTTTTTTTCAAACCCCTTTCAACTCTTTTTTTTTTACTACTACTTTTTCTTTTCAATTCATCCACCAAACCATTCCATTTTTCACAAATAAAACTAGGAGGATATAACATTTTAGCATTCAAATTACTCCCTTAAAGGTAGGAATTAGTGTTTAGGCTATTCATAGGTAGTCAATATAGGACCTTGAAACGATGACGAATGGGAGTTTTGTCACACGTTTACACGCATGCCACTCGATTTTCAATAAGGCTCAAACAAGGTACTAGGGATAATATGCATTAATGGGTAGCTTGAAAGGCTCAAACGATTTTAGAAAAATTGCCTAAATCATCCCTAATCACAGTTATGCCCGTATTTCGCCTCGAAGAGTGTTTGAACTAGTTCTAGACAAGTTTCAATCCACAATTAAATCATACAAATTTCAATCAGTGCAGAAACAAATAATCATCAGCAGTAAATGATGATTTTCAACAAATTTAGCATTTTCGTACCTCAAGCACTCATATACGTGTAGGCTCAAATAGGCAACTAAGGATAAATAAATTCAATGAAAATTAGGCCCAAAAATTTCAAAGAATGCCTCAATCATCTCTATGTCTGTATGTCTCAAAATTCAGATTCAAGTATTAATCACAGAGTATATAAGAAATTGTTCATCTTATTGGTTCCAATTTTTCAAAAATATTTGTCAGATAGGTAGACAGTCATGGATATCAGTTATAGAAAAAAAAAAAATTTCATCAGCCATGTATCCAATTCTTTCTCGACTTATTTTCAACTCAACTCACTTAAACAACAAATAAACTCAACAAAAATTTTATCTATGAAGCACACAATAAAACTCAACTAATCAACTATCAACTAAACAACTGAATCGAACAATGATTCACCCCCCCCCCCCCAAACTTAGTTTAATCATTGTCCCTAATGATTAAAAACAAGAAAAAGAACAAGGGACGCATACCTTGACACCGAGCATCAGTACTTGGTGTAATTATCGTCATCTCCATAAGAAAATTCTGCAACATGTAGATCATCATTAGAAGCCGACCATATGAGGATATTGAGAAAGCACAACGTGAACACCCATATTAATCCCGTAGGAGCTCGATGGTTCATGGAAGTGAGCAGGTCATATGCACATTAGCGCATGGAGTTGAGTTGCTGTGATGCCCGTTAAAGCATGGTAGAAGAGTTAGGATGCTGAATCGCGCATGGTGGAAGAGCTGTTGCGAGTTGGTTGGCGCATAGTAGGATGTTGAGTTGCGCGTTTGCTCTTAGATTCTGCACTGCTGATAATTGTTTGTGCATGGAAGAGCAGTAGTCTGCGTTGTTAATGGCTTGTTGTTGCAAGGATTGCAGTAGCTTGGGACGTTAGCGCATGATGGCAAAATGTAAAGAAGCGCAATCGCTCATGAAGTTGGCACCTTGAGCAGCGCTGTTGGTGAGTGAGTGAGGTGCAATCGCGCAAGATATTGCGCGGTTGAGGCGCTGTTAGCACAAGAAATGGTGCGCTAATGAGTTGGTTAGCACTGGATGATTCGCAGTTAGGAGGCTCGTCTGCGCAAGTTGTTGCGCAGAAGAGTTGCTCGATTGCGCTTGGAGTAGCATAGATGGGGATCTCGTTTGCGTAAGGTGTTGCGCTGAAGAGGAGCGCGTTTGCGCATAAGTTAGTGTTGTTGGGAAGCTTTGTTTGCGCAAGATGTTGCGCAGAAGGGAAGCGCGATCGCGCTAGTGTCTGCGCAAATGGGATGCTTCTTGCATCAGTGAAGCGAAGCGTGTGCGCGGGCATGGGATAGGTGATAAGCGGGCGCGCATGAGTCTCGGAAGTGAGTTCACAATCCAGGGCAGGCGCTCTCCAAGATTGTGCGAGCGCGCATAAGCTGCTGCCAAAATTCCAAAATCCTGAAAAAAAATTCAAAAAAAATTGAAAAATTAAGCTTCCAAAATTCTCAATAGTGTTCAAAAATAATAAATTAAATAATGAACAAAAAATTAAAAATTAAAGCATAAATTGAATAAAAAATAAAAATGAAATAAAAATAAAATAATACAAAAATTTTGGGTTGCCTCCCAAAAAGCGCTTGGTTTATAGTCGTCAGCCCTACTTTCACCGGTATTAAGCCTTTCCTTTCTCTTTCACTCGCTAAATAAATTCCACGAAACGCCTTTTAAATTTTGCTTTGTTTTTTGTGGCCATCTTCGTTGATGAACTTGGCGCTTTCTTCTTCACAACAGGCTCAATTAAGCGTAATTATTCGATGGGTGGATTATGTGTCTTAGTAAATAAGTTGAAAATCATTCTCTCGACTTCCACACCCATCAATATTTCACCTTTCTTTACCTCGATTTTTGCATCCGCAATGGCCAAGAATGGTCTCCCAAAAATCAGTGGAGCACCATGATCCGCGTCAATGTCCAAGATCACAAAATCTGTTGGGAAGATGAATTTATCCACCTTGAGTAGAACATCTTCAACAATTCCAAGTGGGTATGTAATGCTTCTATCCACCAACAGAGATGAAATCATGGTCGATTTCATCTCTCCCAACTCCAAGGCCCTGTAAATAGATAATGGCATTAGATTAATACTGGCCCCTAAATCACATAGTGCAGTAGTGAAATGAGATCCACCAATGCACGTGCTTTACCGTATTGGTTATCTCCAAGAAAGTGTGTAGGTGTAGGTGAGGATCAGAAGTGGTGCTCCCATTAAATTGGTTCTGTTGAACCATGTTGATCAAGGACGGATTCAGTTCAAAATTGTTGGCGTTAATGGTCCATCGAGCGATTCCAGAATAGTGAGCCTGGATCGTCGGCCGGAAGTGATCTCTAATTGGCACTAGGGGAGCTTGATTTACATTCTCTTCAGTCATTCTATTGACTTCTTATCTTCTAATTCTTCTTAAAGCACGTGCAGTGCGCTCGATCTTCGGATCAATCAGTAAAGAATTCGCACTTTGAGATCGTCGCATAGACTGCAATTAAAAATAAGAAGAATTCAATTAGTAAATTAAAATTAAAAAAAACTCTAAATTAAAATCTAGACTAATTGGTAACAAGATTAAAAAAATAATCAAAATTTACTCCCCGGCAACGGCGCCAAAAACTTGGTGTGAAAAATGCTCGCAAGCGTACGAGTGTCAATTTTTAATATAGTGAAAAATCAAGTATCGTTCCCACAGAGAGTAAAATGAAAATATTCAGTGCTTGTAATTAAAATAGTCTAAACTTTATCTAGAAAATCAATAGTTTAGAATTTTGCAGAATAATAAAATAAGCAATGGGTTTTTAGCAAGCACGCACACAACTTTCAGATAAAAATCAATCAGAGAAAAATGGTCTAGAGGTTTAGATTTCACCTGGTTTCGACAACAATCAATCATAATTAATTAATCTTCATGAATTTCAATGAATTAATAGCCAAGAACACTTAAGTGTATTATTCCCTCTCCCGAGTAACAAATAATGTTTATCAACTACAATTCAATTCTAATTGAAAGAGTGGGTGCCCGGTGAGCCAACTTGTGGCTAAGGGCTTTGATGACTCTTTGTATAAACAATCTTTTGTTTAATATAATTTACACTTTTATTAATGGCAATGACTTTATCTTTCTTCATATTGTTATATTGTGATATACTATTGTTGTTTTGATAAAGACCTTGAATATACTATAGTGTATGTAAGATGTGGTAGAACATGGGGATGTCTATCATGAAACACATCTTATAGTCACTGTATATTCTAAATGGTTCCTAGTCGATTGAGCCGTCCATTAATAAGGATAAGGATCGCTCGAGATTGAGACTAGCATTTGCGATGCCGAGTACCACGTTTCATTGGTATGGAACATAGAGATGTTCAAAGCATGCAAATGGATATTCATACGATGAATGATCGAACTACCCTATCCGAACTTTCCAAGTGGTTATCACTTATCGAGTGGATAAAGTCCGCGGTTTTGGTTGTACACCATTAGTCCTTACTACTTGAAACATCATTGAGACTCTATATGCTAGTACTGTGCTTTGACTCGTTTACCGACTCTATTGGGGTCATCAGGTGTCGGGATTGGGTACAGTTACAACACATATAGGAGTCCATGCTTTGTTGTCAAGGATTCACCACATACTTGCGAGTGTGGATATCCTATGCAATCTGAGGAGATATTAGTGTGACGAATCTCTGGCCAGAGTACATGATGTGTTTTAAGAAATGGTTTCTTAGTAGCACATGCGATGTCACTATTTGATCTTCAAGATGCGTTGCATAGTTATCGAATCTAGAACGACTCTCGATTTACCAATGGTTGTTGATTCGATCGGGATATATGGATGAAGGGACCGTACTGTACGCTAACCAAAATCTATTGGTTCTTGCAGGCACTATCAGTGATACCTAGGGAATCATGGGGCGATGTTGCTAGGCGCTCTTACCATGATTCGATGGGCAAGTCGGAAATTGTTGTTCCGAGTCACAAGGAGTTGTGAGCCCACGACTAGCTGTATCCCTGAACCATTGAGGGTCACATAGAGTAATGGATTTTTAATCCCCGTTGTGATAGTTAAATTTAAAGAGTTAAATTTAATGAACAAAGAAGTGGGACTTCTTATTTAAGAGTAGAGGAGTAAGATTTCCTAAAATGACATAGGGATGGACATTTTTGGACATCACTGAATTCGGATTCAGAAAAATTTATCTTGACTTTAAAAGATGCAGAAATGGTTTCTGTGCACATTGGTAAAATTGGTTTATCAATCAGAGTCATGATGAATTTTATATTAATTTCTGAACGTGCGGGCTTTGCTTGTCAGGCTTGAACTTATGACTAATGGGCCCTAAGCTGTTAGCAGCCCACATTATAAATAAGTTATTGCAGTACAGAAATTACACAACAGAGGTCACAATTTTCGAAAACCTAGTTGTTTTTCTCTCTAAAGTGGCCGCCCCCTCCCTCTCTACTCGGGAAAATCCAGCCTGTGAATTTTGAATTTGCAATCTGGTTTAACGGATCAAATTCGTTAATTCTCTTCGTAGAAACTTCTGATAGATTTTCTAGTGCAATCTATCAGAGGGATTAAATCTCTGTTCGTGGACCTGATTGAAGAACAGTTCGTCCATCAGTTTCAGGGATATACAACAAGAGCAGAGTAATCTGTTGGTGTCCATAATCTCGATTCGAGATTGGAGGTAAAAATTTATAATTGTTATTTAATTTTTACACACACGATTTAATCGTAAAGTTTTGATACCCATTATGGAATCGTTCCATATAAAATTTTTAAACTTCCGCTGCACCGGGTATCAATTCTGATTGATCTGATCGCCGTTCTCCAACAGTGGTATCAGAGCCAGGTTGCTCAGATCAAGCGATTAAATTAATCGATTGTACAAAAAATTTTAAGCTTTTTGAAACAAAATAAATTTTTTTAAAATAAAAATTTTTTTTTTTCGGGCAAAACACGGGCAGCGATTGGATTGCTGCCCCGGGCAGCGCCTAGCGCTGCGCAGGGCGGCGCACGGTGCTGCACGGGGCAGCGACGGGCAGCCCGGGATCGTCCCATGGGATCGGCTCATATTATTGGGGGATCCACATGGCGACCGTCCATTACAACTTAATATTGATGAGTCATCTTGACATGTCACAATAAACGGCGTCATATTATGGTTGGCTGATATTATTCGGGACCATAGTTTGTCAATTGGACTCCATGTTCCCACTAAGGAAAATAGTTTCCCGTTTTCACTAGAGGGTAGTGAAATCGTTAAAATAGTGGGAGTGAGATTCATAAAATAAATTTCGCCTATTTTATGTCTTAGTAAATTAATTAAACAATCACTGATAATTGTCTGTTTCTTTTCAGTATTTCATTAAGATGAATTCGCGCAATCCACTATTCTCTATCCTCGAACAAAATAAACTGACTGGCGCAAACTATACGGAATGGTTCCGTAAGTTGAAGATTGTCTTGACCTCGGAGAAGATGCTCTACGTGTTAGAAAAATCTCCTCCGAAGGAAGCACCAGCTGATGTAAGTCCGGAAGAGTTGGCCAAACTTGATACATGGTGGGACCATGATATCAAGGCCAAATGCTATATGCAAGCCTCGATGTCTGATGAACTCTAGAGGCGATTTGAGGATACCGTGAATGCTGCTGACATTCACGTACAACTCAAGGAACTTTTTGGGGCTCAATCGAGAGCTGAAAGGTTCGCTACTGTAAAAGAGCTAATGACGTGTCGCATGCGTGAAGGGACTTCGGTCCGTGATCATGGGGTACGAGTGATTTGGCTCATACAGAAGTTGGTAATGCTTGATTTGGTGTTGGAGCATGAACTCAACGTGGACTTATTACTTCTATCTCTTCCTTCTTCGTTTGACGGATTTGTGGTGAATTTCAATATGAACAAGATAGAGGCCTCCCTTGAAGAGATGGTCAATATGCTTGTAACATATGAATCCACTTTAAAGAAGGATAAACCGGCTTTCTTGGTGGGCTCCTCTTCTTCTGCTAAGAAGGGGCCAAGTACAAAGGGTAAGAAACGTTCTGCCCCACCCAAGAAAACCGAACCGGAGAAGAAGTACAAGACAAAGGCTTCAAACATGGAAAAGTCCAAGGATGTTTGCCATTACTGCAAGAAGCCCGGTCATTGGAAACGTAACTGCAAGGAATATCTAAAGCAGTTGCGAACTGCAAAGGGTATGTTCTATATTGAAATAAATGTTTCACTTAATACTACTTCTTGGGTATTGGATACCGGATGTGGATCTCACATTTGCAATGATTTGCAGGTGATGACAAGAAGTCGCAAGCTTAGAATGGGTGAGACCCAGCTGAGGCTCGGAAATGGTTCTAGAGTTGAAGCTAAAGCTGTGGGAGATGTTTATTTAATTTTGCAGAACGCTTTTAAGTTACTTTTGAGAGATGTTTTATTTGTTCCAGATTTGATTAAAAACATTATTTCTGTTTCTATGCTTGATAGAGATGGTTATTCTTGCAATTTTGTGAATGTGATTTGCAATATTTACAAGAATGAATGTTTGATTGGAAATGGACAACTTGAAAACGATCTATATAACTTAAAATTAAAAGACGTTCCAATAAATTATGTTGATAAACCGGTAACAACAAACAAAAGGAAAATCGATAGTCAAAACCCAGCAAACCTATGGCATGCTAGGCTAGGTCATATTTCCTCAAGGAGGATGAACAAGCTAGTGGGAGAGGGCATGTTTGATATGTCTGATATTAACTCTCTACCTACTTGTGAGTCCTGCCTGAAAGGAAAAATGACTAAATCTCCTTTTAAGGGGAAACCTGAGCGTAGTCAAAATCTGTTGGATTTGATCCATACAGATGTTTGTGGTCCATTTAGAATTGGTACTCAATATAGCCACACCTACTTCATTACCTTTACTGATGATTATTCTAGGTATGGGTATTTATATATGAAATATAAGTCTGAAGCATTTGAAAAGTTCAAAGAATTCAAGGCTGAAGTAGAAAACAAGCTAGGTAAAAGTATTAAAGCACTTCGATCGGATCGAGGTGGAGAATACTTAAGTACCGAGTTTTTGGACTATCTGAAAGAGAATGGGATTCTCTCTCAGTGGACTCCTCCTATGGCACCACAGCTGAATGGTGTATCAGAGCGTCGTAATCGAACTTTGTTGGACATGGTTCGAACCATGATGAGCTTCACTGAGCTTCCACCTTCGTTTTGGGGCTACGCGCTTGAAACGGCGGTGTTGTTGTTGAACAACGTCCACACCAAAGCAGTGGACAAAACACCATACGAGTTATGGAATGGCAAAGCTCCTAAGTATTCGTACTTGAGGATTTGGGGATGTCCTGCTTACGTGAAGCAGACAGTGGGAGATAAGTTGGATAGTCGATCCACCTTATGTTATTTTGTAGGGTATCCGAAGAATTCAATCGGATATTATTTCTATCATCCTGCTGAAACAAAGGTGTTTGTTTCAAGGAATGCCACCTTCTTGGAGAAGGAGTTCTTATTGGATAAGAAAGGCGAGATGATGGAACTCGAAAAAATTCGAGAAGAACCCGAAATACAAAATAATGATCCAACACCTCAAGAACCATTGATAGACACGCCTATACCTAGAAGATCCGAGAGGACTTCTAGACCTCCTATTCGATATGGTCTTCTTCTTGAAGGGGATCAAGATGAACCCGACGTTGGATGTGATCCAAGAAACTTCAAGGAAGCAATTTCTGATGCGGATTCAAATTTATGGCTTGAAGCTATGCAGTCGGAAATAGATTCGATGCATACAAACCAAGTTTGGTCTTTAGTAGATCCTCCCGATGGAATTGTTCCAATAGGGTGTAAATGGATCTACAAGAGAAAGCTTGGGCCTGATGGTAAGGTATTGACCTACAAGGCACGATTGGTGGCAAAAGGTTATACTCAAAGACAAGGAGTTGACTATGATGAAACCTTTTCACCAGTTGCAATGTTCAAGTCCATAAGAATCCTTATTGCCATAGCTGCTTGGTATGACTATGAGATATGGCAAATGGATGTGAAGACTGCATTTCTTAATGGAAACATTGAGGAAGAGATCTATATGACGCAGCCTGAGGGATACACATCCATGGGAAGCGAGCATAAGGTATGCAAGCTTCAGAGATCAATCTATGGTCTAAAACAAGCATCAAGAAGTTGGAACCAGAAATTTGATGAAACAATAAAGGATTTTGGTTTCATCAAGAACCCGGAGGAACCATGCGTGTACAAGAAAGTAGTTAAGGATGCTGTGACATTCTTAGTACTTTATGTTGATGACATCCTACTCATTGGGAATGATGTAGGGATGTTGCAGTCAACAAAGATATGGTTATCAGGTAGATTCTCGATGAAGGATTTGGGTGAGGCATCCTATATTCTAGGGATACAGATCTATAGAGATAGATCTAAGAGAATGATAGGACTCACTCAAGCAACCTACATCGACACCATATTGAAACGGTTTTCAATGGATGGGTCCAAGAGAGGACATCTACCTATGTGTCATGGAGTTTCTCTATCCAAGTCTATGTGTTCCAAGACTGATAAAGAGATAGAGAAAATGACACATGTACCATATGCGTCAGCCATAGGTAGTATCATGTATGGGATGATATCTACCACACCGGATGTAGCATTTGCTCTGAGTGTCACGAGCAGATATCAAGCTAATCCCGGTCAAATGCATTGGAAAGCCGTGAAGGACATTCTTAAGTACTTACGAAGGACTAAGAATATGTTCATGGTATATGGAGGAAGAGAACTAAAATTGGAAGGCTATACCGACTCTAGCTTCCAAAGTGACGTGGATGACTCGAAGTCAACCTCTGGATTTGTGTTCATGCTCAATGGCGGTGCTGTCTCTTGGAAGAGTTCCAAGCAGGACACCACAGCGGATTCCACCACTGAGGCAGAATACATTGCAGCATCAGCTGCTGCTAAAGAGGCCGTTTGGATGAGGAATTTCGTCCAAGAGTTGGGCGTTATTCCGGAAGTTGTTGGTCCAGTCCCGGTGTACTGTGACAACACGGGTGCCGTTGCTCAGGCAAAGGAACCAAGGTCTCATCAAAGATCCAAACACGTACTGAGGAAATACCACATCATCCGGGAGATCGTGGAAAGAGGAGACATCACTGTCGAAAGAGTGGCCTCTGCAGACAATATCGCTGATCCACTTACTAAGCCCTTGCCAGGACCATTATTTGACAAACATCGCGAAGCAATGGGTCTACGTAGTATGACTAGTTGGCTTTAGGGCAAGTGGGAGATTGAAAGAGTGGGTGCCCGGTGAGCCAACTTGTGGCTAAGGGCTTTGATGACTCTTTGTATAAACAATCTTTTGTTTAATATAATTTACACTTTTATTAATGGCAATGACTTTATCTTTCTTCATATTGTTATATTGTGATATACTATTGTTGTTTTGATAAAGACCTTGAATATACTATAGTGTATGTAAGATGTGGTAGAACATGGGGATGTCTATCATGAAACACATCTTATAGTCACTGTATATTCTAAATGGTTCCTAGTCGATTGAGCCGTCCGTTAATAAGGATAAGGATCGCTCGAGATTGAGACTAGCATTTGCGATGCCGAGTACCACGTTTCATTGGTATGGAACATAGAGATGTTCAAAGCATGCAAATGGATATTCATACGATGAATGATCGAACTACCCTATCCGAACTTTCCAAGTGGTTATCACTTATCGAGTGGATAAAGTCCGCGGTTTTGGTTGTACACCATTAGTCCTTACTACTTGAAACATCATTGAGACTCTATATGCTAGTACTGTTCTTTGACTCGTTTACCGACTCTATTGGGGTCATCAGGTGTTGGGATTGGGTACAGTTACAACACATATAGGAGTCCATGCTTTGTTGTCAAGGATTCACCACATACTTGCGAGTGTGGATATCCTATGCAATCTGAGGAGATATTAGTGTGACGAATCTCTGGCCAGAGTACATGATGTGTTTTAAGAAATGGTTTCTTAGTAGCACATGCGATGTCACTATTTGATCTTCAAGATGCGTTGCATAGTTATCGAATCTAGAACGACTCTCGATTTACCAATGGTTGTTGATTCGATCGGGATATATGGATGAAGGGACCGTACTGTACGCTAACCAAAATCTATTGGTTCTTGCAGGCACTATCAGTGATACCTAGGGAATCATGGGGCGATGTTGCTAGGCGCTCTTACCATGATTCGATGGGCAAGTCGGAAATTGTTGTTCCGAGTCACAAGGAGTTGTGAGCCCACGGCTAGCTGTATCCCTGAACCATTGAGGGTCACACAGAGTAATGGATTTTTAATCCCCGTTGAGATAGTTAAATTTAAAGAGTTAAATTTAATGAAAAAAGAAGTGGGACTTCTTATTTAAGAGTAGAGGAGTAAGATTTCCTAAAATGACATAGGGATGGGCATTTTTGGAAATCACTGAATTCGGATTCAGAAAAATTTATCTTGACTTTAAAAGATGCAGAAATGGTTTCTGTGCACATTGGTGAAATTGGTTTATCAATCAGAGTCATGATGAATTTTATATTAATTTCTGAACGTGCGGGCTTTTCTTGTCAGGCTTGAACTTATGACTAATGGGCCCTAAGCTGTTAGCAGCCCACATTATAAATAAGTTATTGCAGTACAGAAATTACACAACAGAGGTCACAATTTTCGAAAACCTAGTTGTTTTTCTCTCTAAAGTGGTCGCCCCCTCCCTCTCTACTCGGGAAAATCCAGCCTGTGAATTTTGAATTTGCAGTCTGGTTTAACGGATCAAATTCGTTAATTCTCTTCGTAGAAACTTCTGATAGATTTTCTAGTGCAATCTATCAGAGGGATTAAATCTCTGTTCGTGGACCTGATTGAAGAACAGTTCGTCCATCAGTTCCAGGGATATACAACAAGAGCAGAGTAATCTGTTGGTGTCCATAATCTCGATTCGAGATTGGAGGTAAAAATTTATAATTGTTATTTAATTTTTACACACACGATTTAATCGTAAAGTTTTGATACCCATTATGGAATCGTTCCATATAAAATTTTTAAACTTCCGCTGCACCGGGTATCAATTCTGATTGATCTGATCGCCGTTCTCCAACACTAATATCCCTATTAAGAATCAACTCACAGTGATCTATCCCAAAACAATGTTCTTTTTAAAAGCTCTGTAAAAATTATATACTCTCCCGAGTTATATAAATAATTAACAGTATATTTTTCTAATTGTCATATTCAAAATCTCCTCTCCCGAGTGCCAGATTTCAAATAAATGTTACAAATCAATTATTGATCAGATAATTGAAAAGAAAATCAATTCTAGAAAAAACAATTAATCTAGAAGAAACTCAATTCAATAAAATAAAAAATTCATGAAAGCGTCTACATCAGGTTCCATCCGACCTATAGACTCTAAAAAATTAGTTCATAATAAAATTCTGAATAAAACAATAATTCATGTTCAAAAATCCAAACATAATCAGAATTTTATAAAAGATAGAAAACAAATCAGTAGATGCGATGCCGTGTCCGGACTATCGATCTCCGTCTTCGTTTTTCAATTAAAGCTCCAACTTTTCCCAGAAATTCTTCGCGTTCCAATCTCTGATTTTCAGTTATGTGTTGTGGCGGATATTCTTTTAAAGATATCATACTGCTTTTTATATCGTGCACAAAAGCCCGTTCAAAAAGCCCAAGAGAATAAAATTTTTCCTTCCCACAATAATTAAAACACCGAGACTTGTCACCGGCGCGGGCGCTCCAAAACTCCTAGGCAAGCGCATAACGTTCTGACTCAAATCCTCAATCTCACAATGACGATGCGCGTTTGCTCTACTACCTTTCTCCTTTAGCGTTTGATGAAGCGCTAACAACAAGCCCATTAGGAAGCCCATTAGCTTTCCTTCATTATTTTATTTCCTCCTTTAATTCTTCTTTTATTAATTTCTTCTTTTCTTTTCTCTTCTCAAATTCTTATTTTTCTTCTCTTTTCCACAATACTTCACTAATTCCCTACAACCACAAAAATAACAAAACACACACACAAATCTGCTCGAAACAAACAATTAACAATTAAAATCATATATAAATTAAATGTATAAAATACACTTATCATATGCCTAACACAAAATCTATGTTGAGCATTGGGAAAAACTTCTTGCATTGCTTGAATGAGGCCTTTCTGCTTATCAGACATAAAAGTCTACTCATAATCCCTCTCAATTTTAATTTCCAGCTTTAGCAAAGTCAAAAACCAACCCCAAGTTTCTCCATTCTCTTTCATAACCACAGCATATGCTAAGGGGAAAATGTTGTTGTTCAGGTCAGCACCTACAGTTGTCAAAAGAACTCCAACACTTGTGATATGAATATAGGATGTGCTCGAAGATTTATATTATTCCAAGATTTGTTCCGTGATTTACAATCAAGAGTTGAAGGATTTGGAATACATGGAAATTAAGTTAAACAGCTTTAAGAGTATTTTGGAAGATGTTTATGCGTCCTTGAAGTGCTAGAAGTCAAAAAAAATGAAGAAAATAAATTTCGGACGGAAGGATTCTCGCCCGAGCGCGTTATTCTTCCGCTCGAGCGAGCCCCTTAAGAATTCTCGGGCAGAGTGTTTCTCGCTCGAGCGCACATAACATCCGCTCAAGCGAGCGTAGGGAAGTTCACGAGGCAGAGTTTTCCTCGCTCGAGCGAGGATATCTTCCGCTCGAGCGAGCAAGTTTTTTCGGGAAAAACATACACTTCGGCGTGTTGTGTGTGTGCGTGGATTTTTGATGACTTTGGCCTATTTTGAGCATTTTAAATCTACTACGAAACTTTCTAGATGATATCTTGAATATCTTTAGGTCATATTTTGCGTTATATTTTATTTTTTATTGTAAACTATAAATACTTTGTTTATTTTCATTAATAATAATTCAGATGCAGTTTATACATAAATTATTGAAATTTTCTCTAGAATTTTATTCAAATCTTTTCTTTGGCTTTTCAAATCAAACTTTCTCAGTTAATTACTTGGAAACATTTGTCGATTGATTTTTCACTGAATATTGTCAGATACAAGTTATCTGAAAGTTTTATTTTGTTTCGATTGTCGTGATTTCTGTCGTTAATCGTCCCGTCGATTAGAAAACACGATTATAAATTAAATCTCACCCTCTAACCAATAATCAAAAGATCCAAAGAGTTTCCCAATCTTTGAAACAAGTAAAATTGATAGAATTTTGGATTTCCACCTTTAATCGACGGGACGATTTACAACATAAATCACGACAATCGAAACAAAAAAAACCTTCAGATAACTGGTATCTGACAATCTTTAGTGAGAAATCAATCGACAAACGTTTTCAAGTAATTAACTGAGAAAGTTTGATTTGAAAAGCCAAAGCAAAGATTTGAATAAAATTCTAGAGAGAATTTCAATAATTTGTGTATAAACTGAATCTGAATTATTATTAATTAAAACAAACAAAGTATTTATAGTTTGCAATAAAAAATAAAAGATAATGCAAAATATGGTTTAAATATATTCAAGATATCATCTAGAAAGTTTTCTAGTACTCATAATAGGCCAAAGTTATCAAAAACCCACGCGCACACACAACATGCCGAAGTGTGTGTTTTTCCCCAAAAAACTCGCTCACTCGAGCGGAAGATATCCTCGCTCGACCGAGGAAAACTCTGCCTCTCAAACTTCCCTGCGCTCGCTCGAGCGGACGTTATGCGCGCTCGAGCGAGAAACACTCTACCCGAGAACTCTTAAGGGGCTCGCTCGAGCGAAAGAATAACACGCTCGGGAGAGAATCCTTCTGTCCGAAATTTATTTTCTTCATTCTTTTTTACTTCTAGCACTTCAAGGACGCATAAACATCTTCCAAAATACTCTTCAAGCTGTTTAACTTGATTTCCATGTATTCCAAATCCTTCAACTCTTGATTGTAAATCACGGAAAAAATATTAGAACAATATGAATCTTCGAGCACCTCCTAGATTCATATCAGACTCCCCTTCTTCAAAAAAATTTGTTCTCAAATCTTGCCTCTTACCTTGTGTGTGCTTAACTCTACATAGATCCAACATGTGCTTCACTTGAACATTAGATCTCATTTGTCTTCTCTTCGATATATCTCCAATATCCTGCAAAAAAGAACAAACAATGCTCGGGATTGAACCGGCTATATCATCACAATGAGATAAAACCTCTTTGTACATAAGTACTTTAGAGATTTTATTCAATTGAACAAAAATTTCAACCTTACAATTTTAGACCATATTTATTTCTTTTTTTCTTGGTCTCTTTCCTCTCTTTTATTTTCTCTCTTTTTTTAGCTCAAATGTTATCTCACTCTTTTGAACTCTCTTTCTTTCTGCCTCTAAATTTTTTTTCTTTTTATTTTTTTTTTCCATGGCTATCTCACTTTTTTTATCATTCTTTTTTTCAATCATATCACTCAAATTTTGATTTTCCAATTGATCCTCAAAAATTTCTTCTGGAACCAATGGAAAAAAAACAATACATGTATTTTCCAATAACTCATTACTAGCTTTACTAGTAACATCAACTCAACTATTCTCCACAACATGCACAATAGAAGCTTTTCATCAATCAATGATTCACCCTCCACCGCACACATTCCAACACTAACATCACTAATAGTTGAAGTATCATCAACCTCAATATTGGATTCAACATCTACTTTAGAATCCACCACTTTCACCGCCTCATTAGAACATTGGCTACTATCATGCCCAATTTCTAAGCACCATAAGCATACAATATCACAAGTACGAGAAATTGAAAGTTTAGATGTACCTTGATATTGTCTTTTCGGATTTTCACGCCGTGACTTTCTCATGGGATTAGTCACGACCTCCTCTTCTAGATTCGACCTCCAGGTGGACGACTCATCATGCCTATAAACATCGCTAAGCCCATCGATTTTTCTCTCTCTCCTAATCACATAAGCTCTTCTACTACAACTTTCCTCATCTCTACCAATGCCATAAGCATCCTCCAACTTACTCACTTTCTTATGTATTGGCTTAAACACATACTTAACCACCTTTCGCATCAGCTCCGTCAACTCTTCCATTTGAACCTTAGAAAAATCTAGGTTCGAACCATCCCCTGCTCCTTTATCAAACTTTCTATAAGACATTGTACCTGCAAGAAAAAGATTATTATTAAATTTCCTCACACAAGTTCTCACAGTTCACTCCAAACGAATCACTAAAGCACTCCTTTTTTCACTCAAATTTGTGGTAAGGCTTTGCTTCGTAGAGTAAAGGATCAAATCTTCAAGTTCAAAACTTTTAGACGCTTGAAAATTGACTCACAAAGATTGCACAAACACAAGTAAGGAATTTTATGGACAAATTGACTTTGACTCGCACCCAAGGATGAACAAAGACAAAGGAATTGGCCACAAGTTACTTTTTTCACCTTTTTTTTCAAATTTTTGGCCCTCTCTATATATATATTTTTTGACCGATTTTCGAATCTCTTTTTTTTAATTTATAACTTGTAGCACAAGACACGAGACTTGGATAACAAGTTTGAAAGAAACGTGCACAGAAATTTGATATGAGATAGACTTGGGAAGAATAACGCGCTCGGGCGAGAATCCTTCTGTCCGAAATTTATTTTCTTCATCTTTTTTACTTCTAGCACTTCAAGGACGCATAAACATCTTCCAAAATACTCTTCAAGCTGTTTAACTTGATTTCCATGTATTCCAAATCCTTCAACTCTTGATTGTAAATCACGGAACAAATCTTGGAACAATATGAATCTTCGAGCACCTCCTAGATTCATATCAACTTGGCCCTTTGAAATGACATCTTTAGTGACCCTTACCAAGATCATCTACTAATCAAAAACTTAAGCATGCAATTAACTCAATTAAAATAGTAAGCCAGAATAAACTGCGGAAGCAATAAACATTATACAATCCCAAGGAAAGGAATCTGTAAATACCCAAATATTATACAACCAAATCGAACAGTGTATAATCCCAACTACATCAAAATAAATCCCTAGGCAAAATCCCAGCTGGCCATCCACTGCCTAATCTATCCTGGATCCACCTGCCTCATCCAATCACAAACCTGCACCATGGAATAGGGTGTCCAGATATACAAAGTACGAGACGTGAGCATAAAACGTTCAGTACGATAGTATGAGCATGATGTATCATATAAATGCATGAATGCAAGTGTACCGCCTATTGCAACTAGAGGCCAAGGAACAGATAACAAAGACAGACCGGGCCCTGGTATGTAGCACGATGTGTCGTTGCCTCTGGAGGTGGCTCCCATACCAAATACCAGTGGATACTCCGGACCCAAATCGATGGAAGTTCATCCACTAACAGGATAGGGTAAAACCCTACTACAGGATATCTCAAAGATATATATATAATCTCATTATGCAAAAATGCATGCAGCATAAATTTATGTCATATAAATCATGCAGTCACATAATACATGCATACTCAGTCAGGATATCTCGAACAGTACTTTCGTACCTCAACTACTAGGCAAGCTCTACCAGCTCTAGGTCCACGCCTATAGTCCGCACTACACTGCGAAATGTTACTACTATCATTATATTACTCCAAAAGCCTTAACTAAGCTATTGCATACTCCTAAATATTTTTAGGAAGCAGAAGCTATGCATGCATCTGTCGTCAGTCCTTTGATGTCGATGCCCCCCCCCCCCCCCCCCCCCAGAACTTGGGCACAACTCCGCTGCGACTCTCGAATGCCTCACCGACCCCCGGGCCAAGCCTAGGAAGGCTAGAACCACTAAAATAAGCTGAGAAGGGAAAAGAACTTGAGGAATTGGCAAAGAAAAGTGAAGTCTCGGCCCTATATTTATAGGACACAATCGGAACCTCCAATCCTAACATCAGAGCTTCCGTTCTTGCTTATCTGCCACGTGGCAAAATCTCATTGGCTGGCTGCGGATAAGGGATATCGAAACCTCCGTTCCAGATCGGAGCTTCCGTCGTCCCACACGTCATGGTTGACGTAATCTGGTCGGAGCTTCCAATCACCATCGGAGATTCCGATCACTGCCACGGAGCTTCCGTTATGATCAGTCCTTAATGGTTCATTCCTTAATAACCTATTCTGGGTACGGGCTACTACAACATCCATCTATCCCTACGAAAGGTCTAAATCCTGCCAAAGTTCCTTTTCTTAGGGCATTTAAGCACAAATATAATCTATCAAATCTATTTTGCCCAGTTGATTCATTTGTGCCAACAATAACAGTACTACCAAGGTTCGCTCTTTTTACCTCATCTGCAAAATCCCACACAAGAGAATATTGTTCATCAGTCGGGCCTTGAACTTGTTCAATAGATTTTCTTTTGGCAACATTAGCTTGAAAGTAAGAAACGTTGCATCTCAAATCTGCCATTGCATCAAATCTGAATCCGTTGACATTCCTTTTTGGATTGGAGCTGAATTTGTTTGCATATTTTTTTGACAACCAACTAGATTTCAAATTTTTCACATGGAAACTCAACCCACAAGTATGCCTAGATACATAATTTTTAATCTGAAAAGTACATTCACCTTGAATTTTCAATGCATGGAGCTTCCAACCACACTCTTTGTCTGCACACTTTACGTGAACTCTAGTCTTATATTTTTCGTAATATGTATGTTCTTTTTTTCTTTAATAGCTTGCGAGTGTATTGCACTTCTCAACTCTTTTTTTGTGCTAAACATCATCCCAAGTTCAAAAGTAGGATCATATGGGGCCAACTGGTTGAAGACTAGAAATCTCTGTGCATCTGTTTCACTATCTGAACTATTGTTACTTCTCAAATCATCCTCACTGATATTCATATTCTCATCACCAGACTCACCAATCATGGAATCGTCTAACATCTCTATGCTTAATTGCTGATCTCCAATCGACTCTACTCCAATATCAACATTCGTATCGAATAATGTATCATCATATTCGTCATCATAAAAACTCTCATTAAATTCATCACTATCATCTTCTCCAGCATTTTCATCTTCAACCTCTGCCCAATCACTTTCATTTGTGTTTTATTTCTCACTCATACTGTGAACAGTAGCAATTTGATTCAAATTCATATTATGTACCCCCTCCACAACGTATATGTCCACTTATCTTGAAGTCTCCAATATTTTTTCACATATTCTCTTCAAATGCTTGTCATTTTCGATCAATATAAAACCAAAATCAGTAATTGCATAACATCTCATAGGATGCTTTACACCCCCATGCTCAGAAACTATTTTAAAGTACTGCAACATTAGCATGTTGAATTCATAATAATCGAACTTATGTATATGATCACCTACATAGGCATGAAGATCTCCAACATTGAAATTGCCACCATAGTGAATACCCACAGTCAGTAGCATTTTTGTAGGATCTACATTTTCATAACAAATGAATTACATGAAAATAACAAACAAAACATAACCAGCACAGAACAGACAAGAATATTGTATATGAATGTCACGATGAAATTCAGAATTCATTTCGATGCATATGGGAGGAAATAAACAAAAAAACGTTAGAAACCCATAAAGATAAATTTCATACCATATTTAGGTTGTGGTAGATGAAGCTCAGATACAGGTCAAATACGCATTTTTCATAAAATATCGTCTCTTATCCAAAAAAATTAGAGAAGATTTTTGAGAAAGACAGGGATTTGTTTGATTGTTTCTCCCTCAAACCGGCGTGATACTTATGGGAGGGAAGGGTTCTAATTTTCCCTCCAATAAACAGTGTTTATTTGTAAATTAAAATCCACATATTAATATGACATGGAAAAAAAATTAAAGCCTTTTTTTAACTAAGAAAAATGACACTTCAACAGCTAATTTTGAAATTGATACAAAAAATACCAAATACCTAAATAATTTTAAGATAGTGGATGTAAATAAAAAATGTCAAAGATATGGGACAAAAATCCAAAAGTGATAAACTTATACGACCAATTTATCAATTTTCCTTATCTTTCGGCGTCCATTGCGAGTATATAATATTCATTATTGAATATACAATACATCACGTTGATCGATGATTTTATAGATATAAACGATGAGTGTTCAAGATATCAAACATCTCTATCAATATATACATACATATATATATATCATCGTTTATGGTATTTGAAAAAATTGGTGAAGACGTGTCAAATATTTTTCCGAGCAAAGTTTTATGTCCAACATAGCCGATGACTTGAATGGGCGTCAGAGGAGTTTGAGCTAATCTCATGCACACGTTCAATGTTAATTTACTTCAATTTTTTATGGCATGGAAATATGTTCATAAAATGTTCAATAATTTTTTAATGTTTTATTCTCCATTTCATGGACCATAATTTACTGTTTTAGATGTCTCATATATATCTAAAAGGTCGGAGCTGAGGGCCAAATTATGAATCCCAGTAGTTCGAATTAGTAGAAGTTATATTTGTTGGAAATTTTATTTAATTATGCTTAATGAATTGAAATTAAGCAATGAGAAGCTCGGAAAAAGGAATAGAAAGGAAAAAAAACAAAAAAATATTAATTAAATAATAGTGGCGCAGGGGCGCCTTAAATTGTGCCCCTGCACAGGTGCCCAGGCTAGCAGGGGCCGCCTGGGATGGCAAAGAGGCGCCAAATATGGCGCCCCTGCACCAGCGCCTCTGCTTGGGAATTTTCCCAGGCGCCCGGAAAGTGGCGTCAAGGCGTCTATGACACTTTTTGACGAAAAAGTGCATTCTTTTTTCGAGTTTTCTGATGTTATTTCATTTTTTGGGTGATTATGATCAGTTATTTGGATCAAAAGCTATATCACATGGTGAAAAAGCATGTCCCTACAAGAAAATAACTTTAAATATAAGATTAAAGTTCATTTGTTTAATCATTCACAGTCATTTTGCATACATCTTGCTTCATTTTCTTCTTTCTACAAGAGAGTGCTTATAACAATTCTGGTTAAGAAACTTGTGATTTACAGTGTTGTAATCACAAGTAGAAGTTTTTGTATCTTGAAAGAAGATTTCCAAACATCGTAAGCACCAAGAGTGGGGCAAAATCTTCTTAAGAAAATCGTGTTCAACACGAGCCTCAACTGTTGAATTTATTTCTATTGTTCTTCTGCCATATTCAAGTTTTTCCTAATACACACACCTATAAGCTTAAGAATATTTTCTGAACAAACTTGAAGATTGCATCATCATCAACATTGACGAACACTCCTGCGACACATGGAGAAAAACTTGAAAATTTAATGGTGCATACTTAAAAAGATGGCCACAGAAAATATTGTTCTATCTCACAACTTTGAGTCAGGCCAGATTTCTGAAGGAAGATCCTCCAAGAATTTTTGAAGACGAGGTCGATTCTCGTAGGAGGGCAATGATTGATGCATGGAATCAAATCTATTGCCTATGCAAGAACTACTTACTGAATGGACTTTACAATGCACTATACAATGTATATTGTCAAGTGAAAACTGCGAAAGAACTGTGGGAAACACTTGAAAAGAAATACAAGACAGAAGATGCGAGTCTGAAAAAGTTCATTGTAGGACGGTTTCTAGATTTCAAGATGATAGACTCCAAATATGTTGTGAGTCAAGTGCAACAACTATAAGTACTATTGCACGAGATTCATGCGGAAGGGAGGAGTCTAAGCGAGTCCTTCCAAGTTGCTGCTTTGATCGAGAAACTCCCTCCTTTGTGGAAGGATTTCAAGAACTATCTAAAGCACAAGCGAAAGGAAATGGGCATGGAAGAATTGATTGTGAGGTTGAGGATTGAGGAAGATAATCATGCTACTGAGAACAAGACAAGTAATTTGGCTACAAAAGTTAATACTATGGAGTCAAGCAACAAAGGGAAGAAGAGAAAGTTTGTGAGTGAACAACCACCACCAAAGTATCAAAAGAAGTCTAAATGAAACTGTTACAACTGCGGAAAACCAAACCATATGGCAAAGGATTGCAGATGCCCAAAGAATGGAAAGGAACAAGCAAACATGGTTCAAGAAAGGTCTGTACCTTTTAATTTTTTTGAACTTGATTTAACTGCAGTTGCATTCGAGATGAATCTGTTGGACAACCCAAATGATTGGTGTGTTGATATGGGTGCTACCCGCCATATATGCTCCGATAAGGAGATGTTTTCCACATACACTCCAACTTCTGGGAGAAAGTTGTTTATGGGAAACTCTGCCACTTCTGACATTGTGGGGGTTGGAAAATTCATCTTGAGAATGACGTCTGGAATGGAAGTGACCCCGCTGAAGTGCTACATGTTCCTGAAATAAGGAAGAATCTGGTATCAGGGTCAACACTTGTAAAACATGGGTTTAGACTGGTATTTGAATCAAATAAGTTTGTACTAACCAAGAATGGTCATTTTGTTGGGAATGGGTATCTCGATGAGAGCCTCTTCAAGTTGAATGTAATTGCGGTTCACCGCAACTTTGTTGGCAATAAAGATAAAGATTCTATTTATTTGCTTGAGTGTTATTATTTATGGCATGTCCGTTTAGGACACATAAATTTAATACTCTGCGATGTTTAATGAATTTGAAACTATTGTCAAATTACAAAATTGATCCAACACATAAATGCAAAATTTGTGTTGAAGAAAAATGATGAAAGCGCCTTTTCATTCTATTGAAAGATGTATAAATCCTCTTGAATTGATTCACACCGATATTGGTGACTTAAAGTTTGTGAAAACTAGAGGAGGTAAAAAATACTAGATAACGTTCATTGACCATTGCACTAGTACTGTTATGTATATCTTTTGATGGGTAAAGATCTTCTTGATGCATTCAAAACCTACAGAATCGAAGTTGAAAAATTCAACTTGGTAAGCGAATAAAAAGTATTCGCAGTGATGGAGGAGGAGAATATGGAGCTCCATTTGATTAATTTTGTTTATCCTTGGGTATTATACATCAAACTATTGTTCCATATTCGCCTCAATCTAATGGGATTTGCGAAAGGAAAAATAGAACTCTGAAAACAATGATGAATACCATGTTGATAAGTTCGGGCTTACCCCAAAATTTGTGGGGGAAGCAATATTGTCGGCTAATCACATACTAAACAAGATTCCTCACAAGAAAAATGACAAATCGTCATATGTATTATGAAAATGTCACAAACCTTCCTATAAGTACCTGAAAGCGTGGGGGTTTTTGGCCAAGGTTGAAATACCAAAGCCAAAGCAAGTGAGAATATGACCAAACACGGTCAACTGCATATTCATTGGATATGCACATAATAGTAGTGCCTATAGATTTATAGTGCACAAATCTGAAATTTCTGGAATGACCAACGGGATGACTATTGAGTCCAGAAATGCAGTGTTCTTTGAAAGCATATTTCTCTGCAAAAAGTGGAAACATGAAACGGATATTCAAATAACAGAAGAAATGTCAAATGAAAGTTCTTCTCAAGGAGATGAACCGAATACTAATAGAGGCCTAATTGAATTGGCAAGTAAATTTATTTCTCAAGAAGAATTTTCCAATCAACTGAAAGACGATTCTGAAAAGAATGATCCTAGTTCTGGTAAAAAAACTAGAGAAATGTTGAATGAAGGTTCTGCACATAAGGAAGAACCTCGACGAGGTAAAAGAGCTCGAACCATGAAGTCTTTTAGTCTAGATTTTCTTACTTACATGCTGGAAAATGAACCAAAGACTTTACAAGATGCGTTTTTTAGTCCTGAAGCGCCATATTAGAAAAACGCCATCAATACTAAAATAGAGTCCATTTTGCATAATCACACTTGAGAATTGGTGGATCTTCCACCAGAAACCAAAAAATTGGGATGTAAAGGGGTCCTGAAAAGAAAGTATAAAGTCGATGGAACAGTCGAAAAATACAAGACTAGATTGGTGGCTAAAGGATATAGACAAAAATAAGGCCTTGATATTTTTGATACTTATTCACTAGTCTCAAGAATGACCTCCACTTGTGTACTCATTGCAATCGCATCATTGAATAACCTTGAGATACACCAGATGGATGTAAAGACCGCATTCTTGAATGGTGAGTTAGAAGAAGATATCTATATGTATCAACCCGAAGGATTTGGTGTTCGGGGTAAAGAAAAGATAGTGTATCGACTCGTTAAGTCTTTATATGGGCTGAAGCAAGCTTCTAAGCAATGGCATGAAAAATTTGATAAATCCATGTTGTCAAATGGATTTAAGATTAACGAGTGTGACAAATGTGTCTACAAAAGGGGAACAAAAGATTCTTATGTCATAGTATGTTTATATTTTGATGACATGCTAATAATGGGGAGTAATCAAGATGTAATAAAGGCAAGAAAATGTTTACAAAACATTTTGACATGAAGGATTTGGGCATTGCTAATGTTATACTAGGGATTAAGATTTCTAGGACTTCAGAGGCAATAGTCCTGTCTTAGTCTCATTATGTTGAGACCGTCTAGAAAAAGTATAATACTTATGATTGTTTCCCTGTAAAGACGCCTCTAGATATGAGCGTCCACTTGAGTTAAAGTCATGGGGAGCCAGTTTCTCTGATGGAATGCTCCAAAATTAATGGAAGCCATATGTACATCACGAATTGTACACGGCCTGATATCGCCTGTGCGGTAAATAAACTGAGCCGATTTACCAGTAACCCAAATGATGTTCATTGGAAAGCTTTGAAAATGGTGCTTAAATATCTAAGACACACTCTAGAGTATAGATTTCATCACACAAGATATCCTGCGGTTCTGGAGGGATACGATGATGCAAATTGGATTTTTGACACCAAAGACTCTAAATCCACCAGTGGCTATGTCTTTAGCATTGGTGGTGGGGCAGTGTAAGGTCCGAAAATATTAAATTATTAATTATGGGATTTGAGAATTAAATTCCATATTATGGGTTAATATCGATTTGAGAAGTGAAAGAAATTATAGATTTAATTTCCGAGCCGAAAATATTTATTTTGAGAATTTATGGATTTTGAGAATTAAATTTCGAGAATTCTTAAATTAAAAGAATAAATATTCGATTTGAATATTTATGGAATTTAAGATTAAATTCCATGCTTCGGGACTTAAAGAAGATTAATTTTTGAAGATACAACCCGATCAGGGACTGATTTGCAAATATCGAAGTTGCAAGGGCTAAAGTGCAAACGACCGGGATTATTTAATTAATCCGAATTCAATTTATTTTAATCCGAGTATATTTAATTTGGGAATATTTAGAGTTTCGATTTTAATTCTAATATTCTTAAATTATTTTGGATTGAAATTGAATTAAAAACGAAGGCTGAGGACTGAATTGCAATTAATGAGGATTTGAGGGACTAAGTTGCAATTATGCAATATATATCAGATTTTATGAAGCTTACTCAGCCTTGAAACGTGTAAATATTGTGTAAACTTCAGAATTCAGAAAAGTTGAACAGAGGAGCTCGACCCTTCCTTTTTCCTTTGAAATACGAGTTGTTCAAATCGCCGTAACTTTTGCGTCGGTTGTCCGATTTCGATTCCGAAAGATGTTCTGGAATCCTTGCAACGAAGCCTTTGTATTGATGTAAGTATTTAATCCTTTTGGCATGTTTTGAAGAACGAAATATGGCAGAGATCAGATTATGAAACTATGTTGTGTTTTTGAGTTCATATGTCGTTCGATATCGCAGTTGGATTGGAAATGAATTAAGAAACGAACTTGTCATGGTTTCAGCATGTTTTTGACTTGTTAACATGTGATTATAGCTGCTGATATGTGAAGTATGAATGATATGAAGTGATTAGAAGTTGATAAGAAGTTCATAATGAATTCGATACCGAGTCGGTGCACGATTTTCAATCGCTACAACACCGGTTGATGTTTTAGGATCAGTTTTGATAACCAAAGATTGAATTGAGATGTTAGTGAAATGTTAGCGATGATATAGCATTTTTATTTCTCAGTTTCAGTCACGTTTGAAAGACAAACGATGCAAGACTCCGAGTTATACCGAATAAAAAGAAGTTGAAGTTTGAAATAATGTTGATTGAATCTATATTGATGATTTTGATTCAATTCTGAAATGATTGAATAGAATGAAGTTTGATATGTATGTTTTGATGATATGTTTCAGAGTTTAATAGGAGACTATTGACTCAAGAACCTCAACTTGAAACCGAAGAAGAAGTGATCAAGATTGAAGTGAATTTGATTGAAGATGGATTGAGGTTTGAATGATCTGATTCTTGTAGGAGTTGATGTACTTCCTATCCAGATGTGGAATATCGTCAACTCGAGAATGAAAGGTATAATAACGACATCGCGAGTCAGGGACTGTGAAACTCAAGAACGACTATTCTTGAGTTATCCCGAACAAATCACATATTTGTTTAAGTACTTGTTCTTGAGGTAGAACTTATGTTATTGTCGATCCATCACAGGTAGTGGATCTTTATTGCTTTTGATATGATTGTATATTGAGTTGATTCTATTTCAAGGTTGCGGTTAACCTTATTTGCGAGTCGTTTACGAACTCGTTAGATGGATATCCATGTCAAGATCGGTTACGAATCTTGATGGCAATGAAGTGATAAGAATCAATTCTTGAGATAAGCGCGCTATATAAATTGAAGTATTGATTTGAAGTTTTGAGTCGATATATGCGTTTTGTTTACTCTATTCTTGAGTTGACATGTTTAGAGTTGATATGAATTTATTTAACGCATTTATATGTCGATTATACTGAGAATGATTTCTCACCGGAGTTTATCCGGCTGTTGTTTTATTTTGTATGTGTGCATCACAACAGATGGGGCAGGAGCTGGTCTGAGATGACATTGACAGCTTGGGAGCAAGACTTAGAACGTGAGGACTCGGGTTTATAGCTGAACGAATATGTATTAAAGTACATCAAACCTAGTAGAAGACTTGAAACTTGAAGCTCACTTATGACTTTAGTGTAGCTTATGATTTAATGCCTTTTACGTTATTTGTTTGATGTAAGAATCGCATGATTAGATGCTCAAGTTGTTGTAAATGATTATATGCATGTTCCTAGATATTGTAGCTGTAAGAGTGGGTGCCCAGTGAGCCAACTGTGTGGCTATGGGCTTTGATGACTCTTTGTATAAACAATCTTTTGTTTAATATTATTTACACTTTTATGGCAATGACTTTATATTACTTCATATTGTTATATTGTGATATACTATTGTTGTTTTGATAAAGACCTTGAATATACTATAGTGTATGTAAGATGTGGTAGAACATGGAGATGTCTATCATGAAATACATCTTATAGTCACTGTATATTCTAAAAACCGTTCCTAGTCGATTGAGCCGTCCGATAATAAGGATAAGGATCGCTCGAGTTTGAGACTAGCATTTGCGATGCGGAGTACCACGTTTCATTGGTAGGGAACATGGAGATGTTCGAAGCATGCAAATGGATATTCATAGGATGAATAATCGAACTACCCTATCCGGACTTTCCAAGTGGTTATCACTTATCGAGTGGATAAAGTCCGCGGTTTTGGTTGTACACCATTAGTCCTTATGACTTGAAACATCATGGAGACTCTATATGCTAGTGCTGTGCTTTGACTCGTTTACCGACTCTATGGGGGTCATCAGGTGTCGAGATTGGGTACAGTTACGACACATATAGGAGTCAATGCATTGTTGTCAAGGATTCACCACATACTTGCGAGTGTGGATATCCTATGCGATCTGAGGAGATATTAGTGTGACAAATCTCTGGCCAGAGTACTTGATGTGATTTAAGAAATGGTTTCTTAGTAGCACATGCGATGTCACTAATTTGATCTTCAAGATGCATTGCATAGTTATCGAATCTTGAGCGACTCTCGATATACCAATGGTTGTTGATTCGATCGGGATATATGGATGAAGGGACCGTACTGTACGCTAACCAAAATCTACTGGTTCTTGTAGGCACTATCAGTGATACCTAGGGAATCATGGGGCGATGTTGCTAGGCGCTTTACCATGATTCGTTGGGCAAGTCGGAAAGTGTTGTTCCGAGTCACAAGGAGTTGTGAGCCCACGGCTAGCTGTATCCCTGAACCATTGAGGGTCACACAGTGTAATGGAGTTTTAATCCCCGTTGAGATAGTTAAATTTAAAGAGTTAAATTTAATGAACTAAGGAGTTGGACTTCTTAAATAAGAGTAAGGGAGTAGGATTTCCTAAAATGACATAGGGATGGACATTTTTGGAAACCACTGAATTCGGATTCAGGAAAATTTATTTTGACTTTAAAATGTGCAGAAATGGTTTCTGTGCACATTGGTGAAATCGGTTCATCAATCGGAGTCACGATGAATTTTATATTAATTTCTGAACGTGCGGGCTTTGCTTGTCGGGCCCTAGCTTATGACTAATGGGCCCTAAGGTGTTAGTGGCCTGCATTATAAATAAGTTATTGCAGTACAGAAATTAGACACAACAGCTCATAATTTTTGAGACAGAAAATCGAAACCCTCCTCTCTCTCAAAAGTTTTCGGCCGTCCCCTCCCTGTTCTCTGCCCGAGAAATTTCGGTCTGTGATTTTGAATCGCAGTCAGGAATAACGAATCAGATTCGTTTAATCTCTTCGCAGAAAAAAAACTCTGATAGATTTTCTAGTGCAATCTATCAGAGGGATCGAAACCCCATTCGTGGACCTGATTGAAGGAGTTCATCAGTTCCTGGGAGATACAAGAAGCGCAGAGAAATCTGTGTGGTGTCCAATAATCTCGCTTCGAGATTGAAGGTAAAATTTAATTAATTGTTATTTAAATTTTACACACACTTATAATTTAATCGTTGAATGGTTGATACCCACACCATGGAATTGTTCCATGATAAAATTTTTAAACTTCCGCTGCACCGGGTATCAATCGTGATTGATCTGACCGCCAGTTTTTCCAACAGTGGTATCAAAGCCAGGTTGCTCAGATCAAACGATTGAATTAATCAATTGTACAAAATTTTTGAGTCTCGGTTTTTGAAACAAAATAAATATTTTTAAATAAATTTTTTTTTTTTTCGGGGCAAAACCCGGGCAGCGATTGGATCGCTGCCCGGAGGGGGCGGCGATGGTCGCTGTAAGAGTGGGTGCCCAGTGAGCCAACTGTGACTCTTTGTATAAACAATCTTTTGTTTAATATTATTTACACTTTTATGGCAATGACTTTATATTACTTCATATTGTTATATTGTGATATACTATTGTTGTTTTGATAAAGACCTTGAATATACTATAGTGTATGTAAGATGTGGTAGAACATGGAGATGTCTATCATGAAATACATCTTATAGTCACTGTATATTCTAAAACCGTTCCTAGTCGATTGAGCCGTCCGATAATAAGGATAAGGATCGCTCGAGTTTGAGACTAGCATTTGCGATGCGGAGTACCACGTTTCATTGGTAGGGAACATGGAGATGTTCGAAGCATGCAAATGGATATTCATAGGATGAATAGTCGAACTACCCTATCCGGACTTTCCAAGTGGTTATCACTTATCGAGTGGATAAAGTCCGCGGTTTTGGTTGTACACCATTAGTCCTTACGACTTGAAACATCATGGAGACTCTATATGCTAGTACTGTGCTTTGACTCGTTTACCGACTCTGAGGGGGTCATCAGGTGTCGAGATTGGGTACAGTTACGACACATATAGGAGTCAATGCATTGTTGTCAAGGATTCACCACATACTTGCGAGTGTGGATATCCTATGCGATCTGAGGAGATATTAGTGTGACAAATCTCTGGCCAGAGTACTTGATGTGATTTAAGAAATGGTTTCTTAGTAGCACATGCGATGTCACTAATTTGATCTTCAAGATGCATTGCATAGTTATCGAATCTTGAGCGACTCTCGATATACCAATGGTTGTTGATTCGATCGGGATATATGGATGAAGGGACCGTACTGTACGTTAACCAAAATCTACTGGTTCTTGTAGGCACTATCAGTGATACCTAGGGAATCATGGGGCGATGTTGCTAGGCGCTTTACCATGATTCGTTGGGCAAGTCGGAAAGTGTTGTTCCGAGTCACAAGGAGTTGTGAGCCCACGGCTAGCTGTATCCCTGAACCATTGAGGGTCACACAGTGTAATGGAGTTTTAATCCCCGTTGAGATAGTTAAATTTAAAGAGTTAAATTTAATGAACTAAGGAGTTGGACTTCTTAAATAAGAGTAAGGGAGTAGGATTTCCTAAAATGACATAGGGATGGACATTTTTGGAAACCACTGAATTCGGATTCAGGAAAATTTATTTTGACTTTAAAATGTGCAGAAATGGTTTCTGTGCACATTGGTGAAATCGTTTCATCAATCGGAGTCACGATGAATTTTATATTAATTTCTGAACGAGCGGGCTTTGCTTGTCGGGCCCCAGCTTATGACTAATGGGCCCTAAGGTGTTAGTGGCCTGCATTATAAATAAGTTATTTCAGTACAGAAATTACACACAACAGGTCATTATTTTGAGACAGAAAAATCGAAAACCCTAGTCTCTCTCAAACATATTTCGGCCGCCCCCCTTTCACTCTGCCCGAGAAAATTCCGGTTTGTGATTTTGAATCGCAGTAAGGAATAACGAATCAGATTCGTGTATTCTCTTCGCAGAAAACTTCTGATAGATTTTCTAGTGCAATCTATCAGAGGGATTAAACCTCTGTTCGTGGACCTGATTGAAGGCGTTCATCGGTTCCAGGGAGAGACAACAAGAGCAGAATTGTTCTGTTGGTGTCCATTAATCTCGTTGCGAGATTTGAGGTAAAATTTATTTAATTGTTATTTAAATTTTACACACACGTAATTCAATCGATGAACGGTTGACACCCATACCATGGAAACGTTCCATGAAAAATTTTTAAACTTCCGCTGCACCGGGTATCAATCGTAATTGGTCTGGGAACTCGCCAGTTTTCCAACAGTGGTATCAAAGCCAGGTTGCTCAGATCAATCGATTGAATTAATCAATTGTACAAAATTTTTGAGTCTCGGTTTATGAAACAAAATAAATATTTTTAAATAAAAAATTTTTTTCGGGGCAAAACCCGGGCAGCGATTGGATCGCTGCCCGGTGGGGCAGCAATTGTTGCTGCCCCGGGCGGCGCACGGCGCCGCCCAAAGGAGGCGCACGGCGCCGCCCAGGGCGGCGACCGTCGCCGCCCAGGGCGGCGCACGGCGCTGCCCAGGGCAGCGCTGTGCGCTGCCCAGCGCAGCGCTGGGCGCTGCGCAGGGCAGCGCTCGGCGCTGCCCAGGGGCGGCGCTCGGCGCCGCCCAGGGCGACGCACGGCGCCGCCCAGCGGCGGCGCCAGGCGCCGCCAGGGCAGCAAACGTTGCTGCCCTAAGGGGGCAGCCGGGCTGCCCCGGCCCGCGCCCCGGGTGCGGGCCGGCCCGGGAGTGTCCCGGGCGGCCCGCGGGAAAAATTATATTTTAATTTTAATATTTAAAATTTTATTTTTGGTCCGGTCAAAAATTGTTTTTGATTGGTTCACGAGATTTCGGATCGAATTGTTCGAGTCCGTAAATTTTAAAATTGATTTTGGATAAATTTGAATTTTTGGAAAATTTTAATATTTTATCCGTAAATTGAATTTTGAAATCAATTATTTTGGTACAATTGATGATAAGATATGATCTTATGATATATTAGATAAAATATGATTTTATTTGTAAAATTGGATTTTATAGATAAAATATGATTTTATTTGATATGGAGATAAAATATGATTTTATATGTGAAATGTGATTTTATATATAAAATATGATTTTATCTTGTTTAAATTTGAATTGCCACAGCATGTTATCCAATAAATTAATTTTGAATTAAATGTTATTGGATAAGGATGATCGATTGCCATGACCAATTTTGTAGGTGTATGTTAGGAATTTACATTTTGTCTTTATTGTTGTTGGTTTTATTAATGGGCCTGGTTTATGGCCCGATATGAATGTCATATGTAATAAAAGTGGGCTTGGTTTATAGCCCGTTCCCACCCCCTAAAAATGTATCCCCTACTTGTCATTGTTATTTATTGTAAATACATTAGATTTAGTGGGAGATCAAGATTTGAAGATGGTGGGCCCAGCAGACAATGAAGACTGAAGAAATGTAAATTGGAAGCATATGTAATAGGATTGCATTTGCATACTGCATATTACCTAGGATTGGACTAAGACCCGTGATTGGCAACCACGGGTCAATTAGAAATGGAATCGATCATCCTATATAATATGTGATATTATGATTGTATGCATGTTTAGACATAAATTGCGTGAATCCGGCAATGCATGCAATAAATTAAATATGATGAGACAAATATTTTTATAAATAAAAATCCCTCATTTTAAATATGATTTAAAATTTATATCAAGATAAATAAAGGAAATTTAAATATTGTTTAAATGTTCCTACCTTCCATCAACGGTCAATGTATGTGATGCTACCGCGGATACGGTCCGGCTCATATTATTGGGGGGGCCCGTCCGTCGGAAAGCTGTACATTGGATCGACAAATGTTGTAAGTTGGGTGGAACTCCCATGGGATCGGCTCATATTATTGGGGATCCACATGGCGACCGTCCATCACAACTTAATATTGATGGGTCATCTTGACATGTCACTTTAAACGGCGTCATATTATTGGGCCCTTATTGGACATGAGGTAAATACATGGGGGTTGCTTTGGAAGCAATTGGGCTCTACCTTTTGAGAATTATGGTTGGCTGATATTATTCGGGACCATAAGTTTGTCAATTGGACTCCATGTTCTCACTAAGGAAAAAGTTTCCCGTTTTCACTAGAGGGTGGTGAAATCGTTAAAATAGTGGGAGTGAGATTCATAAAATTAAATTCGCCTATTTTATGTCTTAGTAAATTGTTAAACAATCATTGATATATGTCTGTTTTTCCTTTTCAGTATTTCATACAATGAATTCGCGAAATCCTTTATTCTCGATCCTCGAACAAAACAAGCTGACTGGCGCCAACTATACGGAATGGTTCCGGAAGTTGAAGATTGTCTTAACTTCGGAGAAAATGCTCTACGTGTTAGAGAAAGCACCTCCGAAGGAAGCACCAGCTGACATAAGTCCGGAGGAATTGGCCAAACTTGATGCATGGTGTGACCATGACATCAAGACCAAATGCTATATGCAAGCCTCGATGTCTGATGAACTCCAGAGGCGATTTGAGGACACGGTGAATGCTGCTGACATTCACACGCAACTCAAGGAACTTTTTGGGGCTCAGTCGAGGGCTGAAAGGTTCTCTACTGTTAAGGAGTTGATGACGTGCCGCATGCGTGAAGGGACTTCGGTCCGTGATCATGGGGTACGAGTGATTTGGCTCATACAGAAGTTAGCGACCCTTGATTTGGTGTTGGAGCATGAACTCAATGTGGACTTGCTGCTTCTATCTCTTCCTTCTTCATTTGATGGATTCGTGATAAATTTTAATATGAACAAGATAGAGGCCACCCTTGAAGAGATGGTCAATATGCTCGTTACATATGAATCCACACTTAAGAAGGATAAGCCAGCTTTCTTGGTGGGCTCCTCATCTTCTGCTAAGAAGGGGCCAAGTATGAAGGGCAAGAAACGTTCTGCCCCACCCAAGAAAGTGGAACCCGAGAAGAAGCAAAAGACAAAGGCTTCAAACGATGGAAAATCCAAGGATGTTTGCCATTACTGCAAGAAGCCGGGTCATTGGAAGCGCAACTGCAAGGAGTATCTTGAGCAGTTGGGAACTGCAAAGGGTATGTTCTATATCGAAATAAACATGTCACTTAATACAACTTCTTGGGTATTGGATACCGGATGTGGTTCTCACATTTGCAATGATTTGCAGGTGATGACAAGAAGTCGCAGGCTTAGAATGGGTGAGACCCAGCTGAGGCTCGGGAATGGTTCCAGAGTTGAAGCTACGGCCATTGGAGATGTTTGTTTGATTTTGCAGAATGGTTTTAAATTATTGTTGAGAGATGTTTTATTTGTGCCAGATTTAATTAAAAACATTATTTCTATTTCTATGCTTGATAGAGATGGTTATTCTTGTAATTTTGTGAATGGGATTTGCAGTATTTACAAGAATGAATGTTTAATTGGAAATGGACAACTTGAAAACGATCTATATAATTTAAAACTAAAAGACGTTCCAGTAAATTGTATTGACAAACCGGCGACAACAAACAAAAGGAAAATCGATAGTCAAAACCCGGCAAACCTTTGGCACGCTAGACTAGGTCATATTTCCTCAAGGAGGATGAACAAGCTAGTGGGAGAAGGCATGTTTGATATGTCTGATATTAACTCTCTACCTACTTGTGAATCCTGCCTAAAAGGGAAAATGACTAAATCCCCTTTTAAGGGGAAACCTGAGCGTAGTCAAAATCTGTTGGATTTGATCCATACAGATGTTTGTGGTCCATTTAGAGTAGGGACTCAACATGGCCACACCTACTTCATTACCTTTACTGATGATTATTCTAGGTATGGGTATTTATATTTAATGAAATATAAGTCTGAAGCATTTGAAAAGTTCAAAGAATTCAAGGCTGAAGTAGAAAACAAGCTAGGTAAAAGTATTAAAGCACTTCGATCGGATCGAGGTGGAGAATACTTGAGTACCGAGTTTTTGGACTATCTGAAAGAGAATGGGATTCTCTCTCAGTGGACTCCTCCTATGACACCACAGCTTAATGGTGTATCGGAGCGTCGTAATCGAACTTTGTTGGACATGGTTCGATCTATGATGAGCTTCACTGAGCTTCCACCTTCGTTTTGGGGCTATGCGCTTGAAACGGCGGTATTGTTGTTGAACAACGTCCACACTAAAGCAGTGGACAAAACACCATACGAGTTATGGAATGGCAAAGCTCCTAAGTATTCGTACTTGAGGATTTGGGGATGTCCTGCTTACGTGAAGCGGACAGTGGGAGATAAGTTGGATAGTCGATCCAGCTTGTGTTATTTTGTGGGGTATCCGAAGAATTCAATCGGATATTATTTCTATTATCCTGCTGAAACAAAGGTGTTTGTTTCACGGAATGCCACCTTCTTGGAGAAGGAGTTCTTATTGGATAAGAAAGGCGAGATGGAACTCGAAGAAGTTCGAGAAGAACCCGAAATACAAAATAACGATCCCACACCTCAGGAACCATTGCTGGACACGCCTGCACCTAGAAGATCCGAGAGGACTTCTAGACCTCCAGTTCGATATGGTCTTCTTCTTGAAGAGGGTCAAGATGAACCCAACATTGGATGTGATCCAAGAAGCTTCAAGGAAGCAATTTCTGATGCGGATTCGAATTTATGGCTTGAAGCTATGCAATCAGAATTGGATTCGATGCATACTAACCAAGTCTGGTCTTTAGTGGATCCTCCCGATGGAATTGTTCCAATAGGGTGTAAATGGATCTACAAAAGAAAGCTTGGGCCTGATGGTAAGGTATTGACCTACAAGGCGCGATTGGTGGCTAAAGGTTATACTCAAAGGCAAGGAGTTGACTATGACGAAACCTTTTCACCAGTTGCAATGTTCAAGTCCATAAGAATCCTTATTGCCATAGCTGCATGGTATGACTATGAGATATGGCAAATGGATGTGAAGACTGCTTTTCTTAATGGAGACATTAAGGAAGAAATCTATATGAAGCAGCCTGAGGGGTACACATCCATGGGAAGCGAGCATAAGGTATGCAAGCTTCAGAGATCAATTTATGGTCTAAAACAAGCATCAAGAAGTTGGAACCAGAAATTTGATGAAACAATAAAAGATTTTGGTTTCATCAAGAACCCGGAGGAACCTTGCGTGTACAAGAAAGTAGTTAAGGATGCGGTGACATTCTTAGTACTTTATGTTGATGACATCCTACTCATTGGGAATGATGTAGGGATGTTGCAGTCAACAAAGATATGGTTATCAGGTAGATTTTCGATGAAGGATTTGGGTGAGGCATCCTACATTCTTGGGATACAGATCTATAGGGATAGATCTAAGAGAATGATAGGACTCACTCAATCAACCTACATCGATACCATATTGAAACGGTTTTCAATGGATGGGTCCAAGAGAGGACATCTACCCATGTGTCATGGAGTTTCTCTATCCAAGTCTATGTGTCCCAAGACTGATGCAGAGATAGAGAATATGACACATGTACCATATGCGTCAGCTATAGGTAGTATCATGTATGGGATGATATCTACCAGACCGGATGTAGCATTTGCTCTGAGTGTCACGAGCAGATATCAGTCTAATCCTGGTCAGATGCATTGGAAAGCCGTGAAGGACATTCTTAAGTACTTGCGAAGGACTAAGAATATGTTCATGGTTTATGGAGGACGAGAACTCAAACTGGAAGGCTATACCGACTCTAGCTTCCAAAGTGATGTGGATGACTCGAAGTCAACCTCTGGATTTGTGTTCATGCTCAATGGTGGTGCTGTCTCTTGGAAGAGTTCCAAGCAGGACACCACAGCGGATTCCACCACTGAGGCTGAATACATTGCAGCATCAGCTGCTGCTAAAGAGGCCGTTTGGATGAGGAATTTCGTCCAAGAGTTGGGCGTCATTCCTGAATTTGTTGGTCCAGTCCCGGTGTACTGCGACAACACGGGTGCCGTTGCTCAAGCAAAGGAACCAAGGTCTCATCAAAGATCCAAACACGTACTGAGGAAATACCACATAATCCGGGAGATTGTGGAAAGAGGAGACATCAGTGTCGAACGAGTGGCCTCTGCAGACAATATCGCTGATCCACTTACTAAGCCTTTGCCAGGACCATTGTTTGACAAACATCGCGAAGCAATGGGTCTACGTAGTATGACTAGTTGGCTATAGGGCAAGTGGGAGATTGTAAGAGTGGGTGCCCAGTGAGCCAACTGTGTGGCTATGGGCTTTGTTGACTCTTTGTATAAACAATCTTTTGTTTAATATTATTTACACTTTTATGGCAATGACTTTATATTACTTCATATTGTTATATTGTGATATACTATTGTTGTTTTGATAAAGACCTTGAATATACTATAGTGTATGTAAGATGTGGTAGAACATGGAGATGTCTATCATGAAATACATCTTATAGTCACTGTATATTCTAAAACCGTTCCTAGTCGATTGAGCCGTCCGATAATAAGGATAAGGATCGCTCGAGTTTGAGACTAGCATTTGCGATGCGGAGTACCACGTTTCATTGGTAGGGAACATGGAGATGTTCGAAGCATGCAAATGGATATTCATAGGATGAATAGTCGAACTACCCTATCCGGACTTTCCAAGTGGTTATCACTTATCGAGTGGATAAAGTCCGCGGTTTTGGTTGTACACCATTAGTCCTTACGACTTGAAACATCATGGAGACTCTATATGCTAGTACTGTGCTTTGACTCGTTTACCGACTCTGAGGGGGTCATCAGGTGTCGAGATTGGGTACAGTTACGACACATATAGGAGTCAATGCATTGTTGTCAAGGATTCACCACATACTTGCGAGTGTGGATATCCTATGCGATCTGAGGAGATATTAGTGTGACAAATCTCTGGCCAGAGTACTTGATGTGATTTAAGAAATGGTTTCTTAGTAGCACATGCGATGTCACTAATTTGATCTTCAAGATGCATTGCATAGTTATCGAATCTTGAGCGACTCTCGATATACCAATGGTTGTTGATTCGATCGGGATATATGGATGAAGGGACCGTACTGTACGTTAACCAAAATCTACTGGTTCTTGTAGGCACTATCAGTGATACCTAGGGAATCATGGGGCGATGTTGCTAGGCGCTTTACCATGATTCGTTGGGCAAGTCGGAAAGTGTTGTTCCGAGTCACAAGGAGTTGTGAGCCCACGGCTAGCTGTATCCCTGAACCATTGAGGGTCACACAGTGTAATGGAGTTTTAATCCCCGTTGAGATAGTTAAATTTAAAGAGTTAAATTTAATGAACTAAGGAGTTGGACTTCTTAAATAAGAGTAAGGGAGTAGGATTTCCTAAAATGACATAGGGATGGACATTTTTGGAAACCACTGAATTCGGATTCAGGAAAATTTATTTTGACTTTAAAATGTGCAGAAATGGTTTCTGTGCACATTGGTGAAATCGTTTCATCAATCGGAGTCACGATGAATTTTATATTAATTTCTGAACGAGCGGGCTTTGCTTGTCGGGCCCCAGCTTATGACTAATGGGCCCTAAGGTGTTAGTGGCCTGCATTATAAATAAGTTATTTCAGTACAGAAATTACACACAACAGGTCATTATTTTGAGACAGAAAAATCGAAAACCCTAGTCTCTCTCAAACATATTTCGGCCGCCCCCCTTTCACTCTGCCCGAGAAAATTCCGGTTTGTGATTTTGAATCGCAGTAAGGAATAACGAATCAGATTCGTGTATTCTCTTCGCAGAAAACTTCTGATAGATTTTCTAGTGCAATCTATCAGAGGGATTAAACCTCTGTTCGTGGACCTGATTGAAGGCGTTCATCGGTTCCAGGGAGAGACAACAAGAGCAGAATTGTTCTGTTGGTGTCCATTAATCTCGTTGCGAGATTTGAGGTAAAATTTATTTAATTGTTATTTAAATTTTACACACACGTAATTCAATCGATGAACGGTTGACACCCATACCATGGAAACGTTCCATGAAAAATTTTTAAACTTCCGCTGCACCGGGTATCAATCGTAATTGGTCTGGGAACTCGCCAGTTTTCCAACAGTCGCTGCCCCCGGGGGAGGCGCACGGCGCCGCCCAAAGGGGGCGCACGGCGCCGCCCAGGGCAGCGCTGTGCGCTGCCCAGGGGCGGCGCTCGGCGCCGCCCAGCGGCGGCACCAGGCGCCGCCAGGGCAGCAATTGTTGCTGCCCTAAGGGGGCAGCCGGGCTGCCCCCGGTCCGCGCCCCGGGTGCGGGCCGGCCCGGGAGTGTCCCGGGCTGCCCGCGGGAAAAATTAAATTTTTATTTAAAATTGATTTTAATGTGATAAAATTTTATTTTTGGTCCGGTCAAAAATTGTTTTTGATTGGTTCACGAGATTTCGGATCGAATTGTTCGAGTCCGTAAATTTTAAAATTGATTTTGGATAAATTTGAATTTTTGGAAAAATTTTAATGTTTTATCCGTAAATTGAATTTTGAAATCAATTATTTTGGTACAATTGATGATAAGATATGATCTTATGATATATTGAGTAAAATATGATTTTATTTGTAAAATTTGATTTTATAGATAAAATATGATTTATTTGATATAGAGATAAAATATGATTTTATATGTGAAATGAGATTTTATATATAAAATATGATTTTATCTTGTTTAAATTTGAATTGCCACTGCATGTTATCCAATAAATTAATTTTGAATTAAATGTTATTGGATAAGGATGATCGATTGCCATGACCAATTTTGTAGGTGTATGTTAGGAATTTACATTTTGTTTTTATTGTTGTTGGTTTTATTAATGGGCCTGGTTTATGGCCCGATATGAATGTCATATGTAATAAAAGTGGGCTTGGTTTATAGCCCGTTCCCACCCCTAAAAATGTATCCCCTACTTGTCATTGTTATTTATTGTAAATGCATTAGATTTAGTGGGAGATCAAGATTTGAAGATGGTGGGCCCAGCAGACAATAAAGACTGAAGAAATGTAAATTGGAAGCACATGTAATAGGATTGCATTGCATACTGCATATTACCTAGGATTGGACTAAGACCCGTGATTGGCAACCACGGGTCAATTAGAAATGGAATCGATCATCCTATATAATATTTGATATTATGATTGTATGCATGTTTAGACATAAATTGCGTGAATCCGGCAAGCATGCAATAAATTAAATATGATGAGACAAATATTTTTATAATTAAAAATCCCTCATTTTAAATATGATTTAAAATTTATATCAAGATAAATAAAGGAAATTTAAATTTGTTTAAATGTTCCTGCCTTCCATCAACGGTCAATGTATGTGATGCTACCCGCGGATACGGTCCGGCTCATATTATTGGGGGGGCCCGTCCGTCGGAAAGCTGTACATTGGATCGACAAATGTTGTAAGTTGGGTGGAACTCCCATGGGATCGGCTCATATTATTGGGGGATCCACATGGCGACCGTCCATCACAACTTAATATTGATGGGTCATCTTGACATGTCACTTTAAACGGCGTCATATTATTGGGCCCTTATTGGACATGAGGTAAACACATGGGGGTTGCTTAGGAAGCAATTGGGCTCTACCTTTTGAGAATTATGGTTGGCTGATATTATTCGGGACCATAAGTTTGTCAATTGGACTCCATGTTCTCACTAAGGAAAAAGTTTCCCGTTTTCACTAGAGGGTGGTGAAATCGTTAAAATAGTGGGAGTGAGATTCATAAAATTAAATTCGCCTATTTTATGTCTTAGTAAATTGTTAAACAATCATTGATATATGTCTGTTTTTCTTTTCAGTATTTCATACAATGAATTCGCGAAATCCATTATTCTCGATCCTCGAACAAAACAAGTTGACTGGCGCCAACTATATGGAATGGTTCCGGAAGTTGAAGATTGTCTTAACTTCGGAGAAAATGCTCTACGTGTTAGAGAAAGCACCTCCGAAGGAAGCACCAGCTGACATAAGTCCGGAGGAATTGGCCAAACTTGATGCATGGTGTGACCATGACATCAAGACCAAATGCTATATGCAAGCCTCGATGTCTGATGAACTCCAGAGGCGATTTGAGGACACGGTGAATGCTGCTGACATTCACGCGCAACTCAAGGAACTTTTTGGGGCTTAGTCGAGGGCTGAAAGGTCCGCTACTGTTAAGGAGTTGATGACGTGCCGCATGCGTGAAGGGACTTCGGTCCGTGATCATGGGGTACGAGTGATTTGGCTCATACAGAAGTTGGCAACCCTAGATTTGGTGTTGGAGCATGAACTCAATGTGGATTTATTGCTTCTGTCTCTTCCTTCTTCATTTGATGGATTTGTGATAAATTTTAATATGAACAAGATAGAGGCCACCCTAGAAGAGATGGTCAATATGCTCGTTACATATGAATCCACACTTAAGAAGGATAAGTCAGCTTTCTTGGTGGGCTCCTCATCTTCTGCTAAGAAGGGGCCAAGTATGAAGGGCAAGAAACGTTCTACCCCACCCAAGAAAGTCGAGCCAAGAAGAAGCAAAAGACAAAGGCTTCAAACAATGGAAAATCCAAGGATGTTTGCCATTACTGCAAGAAGCCGGGTCATTGGAAGCGCAACTGCAAGGAATATCTTGAGCAGTTGGGAACTGCAAAGGGTATGTTCTATATTGAAATAAACATGTCACTTAATACAACTTCTTGGGTATTGGATACCGGATGTGGATCTCACATTTGCAATGATTTGCAGGTGATGACAAGAAGTCGCAGGCTTAGAATGGGTGAGACCCAGCTGAGGCTCGGGAATGGTTCCAGAGTTGAAGCTACGGCCATTGGAGATGTTTGTTTGACTTTGCAGAACGGTTTTAAATTATTGTTAAGAGATGTTTTATTTGTGCCAGATTTAATTAAAAACATTATTTCTATTTCTATGCTTGATAGAGATGGTTATTCTTGCAATTTTGTGAATGGGATTTGCAATATTTACAAGAATGAATGTTTAATTGGAAATGGACAACTTGAAAACGATCTATACAACTTAAAACTAAAAGACGTTCCAGTGAATTATGTTGATAAACCGGCGACAACAAACAAAAGGAAAATCGATAGTCAAAACCCGGCAAACCTTTGGCATGCTAGGCTAGGTCATATTTCCTCAAGGAGGATGAACAAGCTAGTGGGAGAGGGCATGTTTGATATGTCTGATATTAATTCTCTACCTACTTGTGAATCCTGCCTAAAAGGAAAATGACTAAATCTCCTTTTAAGGGGAAACCTGAGCGTAGTCAGAATGTGTTGGATTTGATCCATACAGATGTTTGTGGTCCATTTAGAGTAGGGACTCAACATGGCCACACCTACTTCATTACCTTTACTGATGATTATTCAAGGTATGGGTATTTATATTTAATGAAATATAAGTCTGAAACATTTGAAAAGTTCAAAGAATTCAGGGCTGAAGTAGAAAACAAGCTAGGTAAAAGTATTAAAGCACTTCGATCGGATCGAGGTGGAGAATACTTGAGTACCGAGTTTTTGGACTATCTGAAAGAGAATGGGATTCTCTCTCAGTGGACTCCTCCTATGACACCACAGCTTAATGGTGTATCGGAGCGTCGTAATCGAACTTTGTTGGACATGGTTCGATCTATGATGAGCTTCACTGAGCTTCCACCTTCGTTTTGGGGCTATGCGCTTGAAACGGCGGTATTGTTGTTGAACAACGTCCACACTAAAGCAGTGGACAAAACACCATAAGAGTTATGGAATGGCAAAGCTCCTAAGTATTCGTACTTGAGGATTTGGGGATGTCCTGCTTACGTGAAGCGGACAGTGGGAGATAAGTTGGATAGTCGATCCAGCTTATGTTATTTTGTAGGGTATCCGAAGAATTCAATCGGATATTATTTCTATTATCCTGCTGAAACAAAGGTGTTTGTTTCTAGGAATGCCACCTTCTTGGAGAAGGAGTTCTTATTGGATAAGAAAGGCGAGATGATGGAACTCGAAGAAGTTCGAGAAGAACCCGAAATACAAAATAACGATCCTACACCTCAGGAACCATTGCTGGACACGCCTGCACCTAGAAGATCCGAAAGGACTTCTAGACCTCCAGTTCGATATGGTCTTCTTCTTGAAGGGGATCAAGATGAACCCGACATTGGATGTGATCCAAGAAACTTCAAGGAAGCAATTTCTGATGCGGATTCAAATTTATGGCTTGAAGCTATGCAGTCAGAATTGGATTCGATGCATACAAACCAAGTTTGGTCTTTAGTAGATCCTCCCGATGGAATTGTTCCAATAGGGTGTAAATGGATCTACAAGAGAAAGCTTGGGCCTGATGGTAAGGTATTGACCTACAAGGCGCGATTGGTGGCGAAAGGTTATACTCAAAGGCAAGGAGTTGACTATGATGAAACCTTTTCACCAGTTGCAATGTTCAAGTCCATAAGAATCCTGATTGCCATAGCTGCATGGTATGACTATGAGATATGGCAAATGGATGTGAAGACTGCTTTTCTTAATGGAGACATTAAGGAAGAAATCTATATGAAGCAGCCTGAGGGGTACACATCCATGGGAAGCGAGCATAAGGTATGCAAGCTTCAGAGATCAATTTATGGTCTAAAACAAGCATCAAGAAGTTGGAACCAGAAATTTGATGAAACAATAAAAGATTTTGGTTTCATCAAGAACCCGGAGGAACCTTGCGTGTACAAGAAAGTAGTTAAGGATGCGGTGACATTCTTAGTACTTTATGTTGATGACATCCTACTCATTGGGAATGATGTAGGGATGTTGCAGTCAACAAAGATATGGTTATCAGGTAGATTTTCGATGAAGGATTTGGGAGAGGCATCCTACATTCTTGGGATACAGATCTATAGAGATAGGTCTAAGAGAATGATAGGACTCACTCAATCAACCTACATCGATACCATATTGAAACGGTTTTCAATGGATGGGTCCAAAAGAGGACATCTACCCATATGTCATGGAGTTTCTCTATCCAAGTCTATGTGTCCCAAGACTGATGCAGAGATAGAGAATATGACACATGTACCATATGCGTCAGCTATAGGTAGTATCATGTATGGGATGATATCTACCAGACCGGATGTAGCATTTGCTCTGAGTGTCACGAGCAGATATCAGTCTAATCCTGGTCAAATGCATTGGAAAGCCGTGAAGGACATTCTTAAGTACTTGCGAAGGACTAAGAATATGTTCATGGTGTATGGAGGACGAGATCTCAAATTGGAAGGCTATACCGACTCTAGCTTCCAAAGTGATGTGGATGACTCGAAGTCAACCTCTGGATTTGTGTTCATGCTCAATGGCGGTGCTGTCTCTTGGAAGAGTTCCAAGCAGGACACCACAGCGGATTCCACCACTGAGGCTGAATACATTGCAGCATCAGCTGCTGCTAAAGAGGCCGTTTGGATGAGGAAGTTCGTCCAAGAGTTGGGCGTTATTCCTGAATTTGTTGGTCCAGTCCCGGTGTACTGTGACAACACGGGTGCCGTTGCTCAAGCAAAGGAACCAAGGTCTCATCAAAGATCCAAACACGTACTGAGGAAATACCACATAATCCGGGAGATTGTGGAAAGAGGAGACATCATTGTCGAACGAGTGGCCTCTGCAAACAATATCGCTGATCCGCTTACTAAGCCCTTGCCAGGACCATTGTTTGACAAACATCGCGAAGCAATGGGTCTACGTAGTATGACTAGTTGGCTATAGGGCAAGTGGGAGATTGTAAGAGTGGGTGCCCAGTGAGCCAACTGTGTGGCTATGGGCTTTGATGACTCTTTGTATAAACAATCTTTTGTTTAATATTATTTACACTTTTATGGCAATGACTTTATATTACTTCATATTGTTATATTGTGATATACTATTGTTGTTTTGATAAAGACCTTGAATATACTATAGTGTATGTAAGATGTGGTAGAACATGGAGATGTCTATCATGAAATACATCTTATAGTCACTGTATATTCTAAAAACCGTTCCTAGTCGATTGAGCCGTCCGATAATAAGGATAAGGATCGCTCGAGTTTGAGACTAGCATTTGCGATGCGGAGTACCACGTTTCATTGGTAGGGAACATGGAGATGTTCGAAGCATGCAAATGGATATTCATAGGATGAATAATCGAACTACCCTATCCGGACTTTCCAAGTGGTTATCACTTATCGAGTGGATAAAGTCCGCGGTTTTGGTTGTACACCATTAGTCCTTACGACTTGAAACATCATGGAGACTCTATATGCTAGTGCTGTGCTTTGACTCGTTTACCGACTCTATGGGGGTCATCAGGTGTCGAGATTGGGTACAGTTACGACACATATAGGAGTCAATGCATTGTTGTCAAGGATTCACCACATACTTGCGAGTGTGGATATCCTATGCGATCTGAGGAGATATTAGTGTGACAAATCTCTGGCCAGAGTACTTGATGTGATTTAAGAAATGGTTTCTTAGTAGCACATGCGATGTCACTAATTTGATCTTCAAGATGCATTGCATAGTTATCGAATCTTGAGCGACTCTCGATATACCAATGGTTGTTGATTCGATCGGGATATATGGATGAAGGGACCGTACTGTACGCTAACCAAAATCTACTGGTTCTTGTAGGCACTATCAGTGATACCTAGGGAATCATGGGGCGATGTTGCTAGGCGCTTTACCATGATTCGTTGGGCAAGTCGGAAAGTGTTGTTCCGAGTCACAAGGAGTTGTGAGCCCACGGCTAGCTGTATCCCTGAACCATTGAGGGTCACACAGTGTAATGGAGTTTTAATCCCCGTTGAGATAGTTAAATTTAAAGAGTTAAATTTAATGAACTAAGGAGTTGGACTTCTTAAATAAGAGTAAGGGAGTAGGATTTCCTAAAATGACATAGGGATGGACATTTTTGGAAACCACTGAATTCGGATTCAGGAAAATTTATTTTGACTTTAAAATGTGCAGAAATGGTTTCTGTGCACATTGGTGAAATCGTTTCATCAATCGGAGTCACGATGAATTTTATATTAATTTCTGAACGAGCGGGCTTTGCTTGTCGGGCCCCAGCTTATGACTAATGGGCCCTAAGGTGTTAGTGGCCTGCATTATAAATAAGTTATTTCAGTACAGAAATTACACACAACAGGTCATTATTTTGAGACAGAAAAATCGAAAACCCTAGTCTCTCTCAAACATATTTCGGCCGCCCCCCTTTCACTCTGCCCGAGAAAATTCCGGTTTGTGATTTTGAATCGCAGTAAGGAATAACGAATCAGATTCGTGTATTCTCTTCGCAGAAAACTTCTGATAGATTTTCTAGTGCAATCTATCAGAGGGATTAAACCTCTGTTCGTGGACCTGATTGAAGGCGTTCATCGGTTCCAGGGAGAGACAACAAGAGCAGAATTGTTCTGTTGGTGTCCATTAATCTCGTTGCGAGATTTGAGGTAAAATTTATTTAATTGTTATTTAAATTTTACACACACGTAATTCAATCGATGAACGGTTGACACCCATACCATGGAAACGTTCCATGAAAAATTTTTAAACTTCCGCTGCACCGGGTATCAATCGTAATTGGTCTGGGAACTCGCCAGTTTTCCAACAGTCGCTGCCCCCGGGGGAGGCGCACGGCGCCGCCCAAAGGGGGCGCACGGCGCCGCCCAGGGCAGCGCTGTGCGCTGCCCAGGGGCGGCGCTCGGCGCCGCCCAGCGGCGGCACCAGGCGCCGCCAGGGCAGCAATTGTTGCTGCCCTAAGGGGGCAGCCGGGCTGCCCCCTGTCCGCGCCCCGGGTGCGGGCCGGCCCGGGAGTGTCCCGGGCTGCCCGCGGGAAAAATTAAATTTTTATTTAAAATTGATTTTAATGTGATAAAATTTTATTTTTGGTCCGGTCAAAAATTGTTTTTGATTGGTTCACGAGATTTCGGATCGAATTGTTCGAGTCCGTAAATTTTAAAATTGATTTTGGATAAATTTGAATTTTTGGAAAAATTTTAATGTTTTATCCGTAAATTGAATTTTGAAATCAATTATTTTGGTACAATTGATGATAAGATATGATCTTATGATATATTGAGTAAAATATGATTTTATTTGTAAAATTTGATTTTATAGATAAAATATGATTTATTTGATATAGAGATAAAATATGATTTTATATGTGAAATGAGATTTTATATATAAAATATGATTTTATCTTGTTTAAATTTGAATTGCCACTGCATGTTATCCAATAAATTAATTTTGAATTAAATGTTATTGGATAAGGATGATCGATTGCCATGACCAATTTTGTAGGTGTATGTTAGGAATTTACATTTTGTTTTTATTGTTGTTGGTTTTATTAATGGGCCTGGTTTATGGCCCGATATGAATGTCATATGTAATAAAAGTGGGCTTGGTTTATAGCCCGTTCCCACCCCTAAAAATGTATCCCCTACTTGTCATTGTTATTTATTGTAAATGCATTAGATTTAGTGGGAGATCAAGATTTGAAGATGGTGGGCCCAGCAGACAATAAAGACTGAAGAAATGTAAATTGGAAGCACATGTAATAGGATTGCATTGCATACTGCATATTACCTAGGATTGGACTAAGACCCGTGATTGGCAACCACGGGTCAATTAGAAATGGAATCGATCATCCTATATAATATTTGATATTATGATTGTATGCATGTTTAGACATAAATTGCGTGAATCCGGCAAGCATGCAATAAATTAAATATGATGAGACAAATATTTTTATAATTAAAAATCCCTCATTTTAAATATGATTTAAAATTTATATCAAGATAAATAAAGGAAATTTAAATTTGTTTAAATGTTCCTGCCTTCCATCAACGGTCAATGTATGTGATGCTACCCGCGGATACGGTCCGGCTCATATTATTGGGGGGGCCCGTCCGTCGGAAAGCTGTACATTGGATCGACAAATGTTGTAAGTTGGGTGGAACTCCCATGGGATCGGCTCATATTATTGGGGGATCCACATGGCGACCGTCCATCACAACTTAATATTGATGGGTCATCTTGACATGTCACTTTAAACGGCGTCATATTATTGGGCCCTTATTGGACATGAGGTAAACACATGGGGGTTGCTTAGGAAGCAATTGGGCTCTACCTTTTGAGAATTATGGTTGGCTGATATTATTCGGGACCATAAGTTTGTCAATTGGACTCCATGTTCTCACTAAGGAAAAAGTTTCCCGTTTTCACTAGAGGGTGGTGAAATCGTTAAAATAGTGGGAGTGAGATTCATAAAATTAAATTCGCCTATTTTATGTCTTAGTAAATTGTTAAACAATCATTGATATATGTCTGTTTTTCTTTTCAGTATTTCATACAATGAATTCGCGAAATCCATTATTCTCGATCCTCGAACAAAACAAGTTGACTGGCGCCAACTATATGGAATGGTTCCGGAAGTTGAAGATTGTCTTAACTTCGGAGAAAATGCTCTACGTGTTAGAGAAAGCACCTCCGAAGAAAGCACCAGCTGACATAAGTCCGAGGAATTGGCCAAACTTGATGCATGGTGTGACCATGACATCAAGACCAAATGCTATATGCAAGCCTCGATGTCTGATGAACTCCAGAGGCGATTTGAGGACACGGTGAATGCTGCTGACATTCACGCGCAACTCAAGGAACTTTTTGGGGCTTAGTCGAGGGCTGAAAGGTCCGCTACTGTTAAGGAGTTGATGACGTGCCGCATGCGTGAAGGGACTTCGGTCCGTGATCATGGGGTACGAGTGATTTGGCTCATACAGAAGTTGGCAACCCTAGATTTGGTGTTGGAGCATGAACTCAATGTGGATTTATTGCTTCTGTCTCTTCCTTCTTCATTTGATGGATTTGTGATAAATTTTAATATGAACAAGATAGAGGCCACCCTAGAAGAGATGGTCAATATGCTCGTTACATATGAATCCACACTTAAGAAGGATAAGTCAGCTTTCTTGGTGGGCTCCTCATCTTCTGCTAAGAAGGGGCCAAGTATGAAGGGCAAGAAACGTTCTACCCCACCCAAGAAAGTCGAGCCAAGAAGAAGCAAAAGACAAAGGCTTCAAACAATGGAAAATCCAAGGATGTTTGCCATTACTGCAAGAAGCCGGGTCATTGGAAGCGCAACTGCAAGGAATATCTTGAGCAGTTGGGAACTGCAAAGGGTATGTTCTATATTGAAATAAACATGTCACTTAATACAACTTCTTGGGTATTGGATACCGGATGTGGATCTCACATTTGCAATGATTTGCAGGTGATGACAAGAAGTCGCAGGCTTAGAATGGGTGAGACCCAGCTGAGGCTCGGGAATGGTTCCAGAGTTGAAGCTACGGCCATTGGAGATGTTTGTTTGACTTTGCAGAACGGTTTTAAATTATTGTTAAGAGATGTTTTATTTGTGCCAGATTTAATTAAAAACATTATTTCTATTTCTATGCTTGATAGAGATGGTTATTCTTGCAATTTTGTGAATGGGATTTGCAATATTTACAAGAATGAATGTTTAATTGGAAATGGACAACTTGAAAACGATCTATACAACTTAAAACTAAAAGACGTTCCAGTGAATTATGTTGATAAACGGCGACAACAAACAAAAGGAAAATCGATAGTCAAAACCCGGCAAACCTTTGGCATGCTAGGCTAGGTCATATTTCCTCAAGGAGGATGAACAAGCTAGTGGGAGAGGGCATGTTTGATATGTCTGATATTAATTCTCTACCTACTTGTGAATCCTGCCTAAAAGGAAAAATGACTAAATCTCCTTTTAAGGGGAAACCTGAGCGTAGTCAGAATGTGTTGGATTTGATCCATACAGATGTTTGTGGTCCATTTAGAGTAGGGACTCAACATGGCCACACCTACTTCATTACCTTTACTGATGATTATTCAAGGTATGGGTATTTATATTTAATGAAATATAAGTCTGAAACATTTGAAAAGTTCAAAGAATTCAGGGCTGAAGTAGAAAACAAGCTAGGTAAAAGTATTAAAGCACTTCGATCGGATCGAGGTGGAGAATACTTGAGTACCGAGTTTTTGGACTATCTGAAAGAGAATGGGATTCTCTCTCAGTGGACTCCTCCTATGACACCACAGCTTAATGGTGTATCGGAGCGTCGTAATCGAACTTTGTTGGACATGGTTCGATCTATGATGAGCTTCACTGAGCTTCCACCTTCGTTTTGGGGCTATGCGCTTGAAACGGCGGTATTGTTGTTGAACAACGTCCACACTAAAGCAGTGGACAAAACACCATAAGAGTTATGGAATGGCAAAGCTCCTAAGTATTCGTACTTGAGGATTTGGGGATGTCCTGCTTACGTGAAGCGGACAGTGGGAGATAAGTTGGATAGTCGATCCAGCTTATGTTATTTTGTAGGGTATCCGAAGAATTCAATCGGATATTATTTCTATTATCCTGCTGAAACAAAGGTGTTTGTTTCTAGGAATGCCACCTTCTTGGAGAAGGAGTTCTTATTGGATAAGAAAGGCGAGATGATGGAACTCGAAGAAGTTCGAGAAGAACCCGAAATACAAAATAACGATCCTACACCTCAGGAACCATTGCTGGACACGCCTGCACCTAGAAGATCCGAAAGGACTTCTAGACCTCCAGTTCGATATGGTCTTCTTCTTGAAGGGGATCAAGATGAACCCGACATTGGATGTGATCCAAGAAACTTCAAGGAAGCAATTTCTGATGCGGATTCAAATTTATGGCTTGAAGCTATGCAGTCAGAATTGGATTCGATGCATACAAACCAAGTTTGGTCTTTAGTAGATCCTCCCGATGGAATTGTTCCAATAGGGTGTAAATGGATCTACAAGAGAAAGCTTGGGCCTGATGGTAAGGTATTGACCTACAAGGCGCGATTGGTGGCGAAAGGTTATACTCAAAGGCAAGGAGTTGACTATGATGAAACCTTTTCACCAGTTGCAATGTTCAAGTCCATAAGAATCCTGATTGCCATAGCTGCATGGTATGACTATGAGATATGGCAAATGGATGTGAAGACTGCTTTTCTTAATGGAGACATTAAGGAAGAAATCTATATGAAGCAGCCTGAGGGGTACACATCCATGGGAAGCGAGCATAAGGTATGCAAGCTTCAGAGATCAATTTATGGTCTAAAACAAGCATCAAGAAGTTGGAACCAGAAATTTGATGAAACAATAAAAGATTTTGGTTTCATCAAGAACCCGGAGGAACCTTGCGTGTACAAGAAAGTAGTTAAGGATGCGGTGACATTCTTAGTACTTTATGTTGATGACATCCTACTCATTGGGAATGATGTAGGGATGTTGCAGTCAACAAAGATATGGTTATCAGGTAGATTTTCGATGAAGGATTTGGGAGAGGCATCCTACATTCTTGGGATACAGATCTATAGAGATAGGTCTAAGAGAATGATAGGACTCACTCAATCAACCTACATCGATACCATATTGAAACGGTTTTCAATGGATGGGTCCAAAAGAGGACATCTACCCATATGTCATGGAGTTTCTCTATCCAAGTCTATGTGTCCCAAGACTGATGCAGAGATAGAGAATATGACACATGTACCATATGCGTCAGCTATAGGTAGTATCATGTATGGGATGATATCTACCAGACCGGATGTAGCATTTGCTCTGAGTGTCACGAGCAGATATCAGTCTAATCCTGGTCAAATGCATTGGAAAGCCGTGAAGGACATTCTTAAGTACTTGCGAAGGACTAAGAATATGTTCATGGTGTATGGAGGACGAGATCTCAAATTGGAAGGCTATACCGACTCTAGCTTCCAAAGTGATGTGGATGACTCGAAGTCAACCTCTGGATTTGTGTTCATGCTCAATGGCGGTGCTGTCTCTTGGAAGAGTTCCAAGCAGGACACCACAGCGGATTCCACCACTGAGGCTGAATACATTGCAGCATCAGCTGCTGCTAAAGAGGCCGTTTGGATGAGGAAGTTCGTCCAAGAGTTGGGCGTTATTCCTGAATTTGTTGGTCCAGTCCCGGTGTACTGTGACAACACGGGTGCCGTTGCTCAAGCAAAGGAACCAAGGTCTCATCAAAGATCCAAACACGTACTGAGGAAATACCACATAATCCGGGAGATTGTGGAAAGAGGAGACATCATTGTCGAACGAGTGGCCTCTGCAAACAATATCGCTGATCCGCTTACTAAGCCCTTGCCAGGACCATTGTTTGACAAACATCGCGAAGCAATGGGTCTACGTAGTATGACTAGTTGGCTATAGGGCAAGTGGGAGATTGTAAGAGTGGGTGCCCAGTGAGCCAACTGTGTGGCTATGGGCTTTGATGACTCTTTGTATAAACAATCTTTTGTTTAATATTATTTACACTTTTATGGCAATGACTTTATATTACTTCATATTGTTATATTGTGATATACTATTGTTGTTTTGATAAAGACCTTGAATATACTATAGTGTATGTAAGATGTGGTAGAACATGGAGATGTCTATCATGAAATACATCTTATAGTCACTGTATATTCTAAAAACCGTTCCTAGTCGATTGAGCCGTCCGATAATAAGGATAAGGATCGCTCGAGTTTGAGACTAGCATTTGCGATGCGGAGTACCACGTTTCATTGGTAGGGAACATGGAGATGTTCGAAGCATGCAAATGGATATTCATAGGATGAATAATCGAACTACCCTATCCGGACTTTCCAAGTGGTTATCACTTATCGAGTGGATAAAGTCCGCGGTTTTGGTTGTACACCATTAGTCCTTACGACTTGAAACATCATGGAGACTCTATATGCTAGTGCTGTGCTTTGACTCGTTTACCGACTCTATGGGGGTCATCAGGTGTCGAGATTGGGTACAGTTACGACACATATAGGAGTCAATGCATTGTTGTCAAGGATTCACCACATACTTGCGAGTGTGGATATCCTATGCGATCTGAGGAGATATTAGTGTGACAAATCTCTGGCCAGAGTACTTGATGTGATTTAAGAAATGGTTTCTTAGTAGCACATGCGATGTCACTAATTTGATCTTCAAGATGCATTGCATAGTTATCGAATCTTGAGCGACTCTCGATATACCAATGGTTGTTGATTCGATCGGGATATATGGATGAAGGGACCGTACTGTACGCTAACCAAAATCTACTGGTTCTTGTAGGCACTATCAGTGATACCTAGGGAATCATGGGGCGATGTTGCTAGGCGCTTTACCATGATTCGTTGGGCAAGTCGGAAAGTGTTGTTCCGAGTCACAAGGAGTTGTGAGCCCACGGCTAGCTGTATCCCTGAACCATTGAGGGTCACACAGTGTAATGGAGTTTTAATCCCCGTTGAGATAGTTAAATTTAAAGAGTTAAATTTAATGAACTAAGGAGTTGGACTTCTTAAATAAGAGTAAGGGAGTAGGATTTCCTAAAATGACATAGGGATGGACATTTTTGGAAACCACTGAATTCGGATTCAGGAAAATTTATTTTGACTTTAAAATGTGCAGAAATGGTTTCTGTGCACATTGGTGAAATCGGTTCATCAATCGGAGTCACGATGAATTTTATATTAATTTCTGAACGTGCGGGCTTTGCTTGTCGGGCCCTAGCTTATGACTAATGGGCCCTAAGGTGTTAGTGGCCTGCATTATAAATAAGTTATTGCAGTACAGAAATTAGACACAACAGCTCATAATTTTTGAGACAGAAAATCGAAACCCTCCTCTCTCTCAAAAGTTTTCGGCCGTCCCCTCCCTGTTCTCTGCCCGAGAAATTTCGGTCTGTGATTTTGAATCGCAGTCAGGAATAACGAATCAGATTCGTTTAATCTCTTCGCAGAAAAAAAACTTCTGATAGATTTTCTAGTGCAATCTATCAGAGGGATCGAAACCCCATTCGTGGACCTGATTGAAGGAGTTCATCAGTTCCTGGGAGATACAAGAAGCGCAGAGAAATCTGTGTGGTGTCCAATAATCTCGCTTCGAGATTGAAGGTAAAATTTAATTAATTGTTATTTAAATTTTACACACACTTATAATTTAATCGTTGAATGGTTGATACCCACACCATGGAATTGTTCCATGATAAAAATTTTAAACTTCCGCTGCACCGGGTATCAATCGTGATTGATCTGACCGCCAGTTTTTCCAACAGTAGCATGCTTTTGATCGATTTGTATTGAGGTTATTTGAGATGGTTCCAAGTTTTGACAGCAAAAATCAGCAGCAGATTTCGAGCAAAAGTTAGCTCGCTCGATCGGGTGAAAGTTACCGATCGAGCGAGGCCTATTTTTCTTGGGCAGAGAATTTGATTTTATTGCCCGCTCGATCGGTAGGTTTTGGCCGATCGAGCGAGGCTATTAGTTATGCAGACCCGAGAGCATGATTTTCTTGCTCGCTCGATCGGCTGATTTTCCCCGATCGAGCGAGGCTCCGGATTTTTAAAAAATACAAATTCTACTCTTGATTTATTATCTTTTAATTGTTTGATTAATTGTTTAATTAATCATTAGTTGCCCTAAGACCAGATTAGCAACCCGAGGTCCCCACAACAGGTGGTATCAAAGCGTAGGTTCTGGACTGAGATAGAAGCTGAGCGGGGTAGAGTGAGTCATATGCATTTATAGTATTGCATGATTATGCAGTAATTGATTCGATGGTTTGATAAATGGCATGTGCTCTTGATCTACCTTTGAAATTAAATATATTAATTTACTGATTTGTAAATTTTCGAATTCTTATCGATGTTATTATAAGAATTTCCCCGGGTGATGTAAGCACCCATCAAAGAGAATATTGTTCTTTGGGTGATGTAAGCACCCCAGACTGACAGAGTTGTATGGCCAGACTGAACAGAATGGTATGGTCGGATTGAACAGAACTGTATTATTGCTCAACTGAATGAAATATCTCTGATTGAACAAAAGAATATCAGCGAATGAATAGATATATTGCAGGTAGAAGTTGTTCTGAAGAACTGATGTTCAGATATCTGGAAGATACCGATGAATGATGTATCAGATTGACTGTCAACCAACTTCAAGACCTAGCAACTAGCTGATAGATTTTGACGAAGAAATTCTGACAAAATAGAGGTATATTGATTTGTTGGTAAGTGCTTAGAACAGAGTTTTATTAATGTTTCTTTGCCACAACAGATAGAAATGATGAGAAGAAAAAAAATATATACCTTTTAGAAGCTGAATATTTTGAGTATTGAAGAATGTCTTGTTAGATTTCAAGCCTATTATAATTCTTTGAATTGTAAATGATCAGAAGCTCAAGATTGAGTTGTTTAGTTATGGCTTGAATTCGAAAATAGGTCTGAATAAATGCTGACGACTGAAGTATGTTATGAAAGACATAGTCTTGTTTAATAGAACTGAAGCTGAATGATGAAGCAAAAGGACTGAAATTGTAAAGATGATGCGTTGTGCGAGAAAAACACATATGTAGCTACAATTTCTATTCTAGAAGTATACAGAGAATCAGAATGAAATTGCACCTGAGAATGAAATTTCAGGTAACAGATTTATTTTGTTTTGACCTGTTTATTGTTGGTGCAATAGATTCATGATAGCTGAAAGCTTATTATATGATCACCTCTGTATCAGAAAAGAGATTGTGTGAATTGAACTGAAGAATGGAACTATTGCTTCGATGAACTGAAACTGAAGATGATTTTGTTCGTATTGAAATATCTATTTATGTTGCATGATAGATGATGATGCAATAATCGAATACAGATTAGTAGAAGAATTGATGATAAGAAGCGATTAAATTAGATCAGTAAGAACATAATGTGCAATTGAATATGATGATATAGAATCTCAAATTAAGATTCTGTGATTTTGGTTTGCTATATGATGTTTGTTTACAGAAATATTCTGAAATAAGTATATTCAATGCACTAGATATGTTCATGATCTAAACCAGAATTGAAAGATATGCCGATGAGTAGAGATGACAGATATATTTCAGTAAGATTCGTGACTTTAGTTTAAGTTGTGAACTGGAATTTATCAGAGAATTGATGAGTTTATGAATTGAATACTGCTTTTGAGGTTTACAAAATAGATGATGATATGAAAATCAGTTACAGATGAGTCTTTATTTGATTTTATTGAAGTTATTACATCATAAAATCATGATTTTTGAAATTCTTGATATTGATTTTGAGGTTTTGGTACCGACCTCAATCTATTTTGATTGACTCTTATTTTTTTATAGAGTCTGATTTGATCTACTCGTCTTGAGTTGAGATGCTAGTGAGTTGTTTTCACTTAGCATATTGTCATTCATATTATTGTTCTGTGGATGACCTTGACTTAAGTGAGTTTTCCTGATTATGAATTTCAAGAGTTACTGATTGGTTGATATATACATTCAGTATATTATAATATTTATGACTCGTAACTGATAGAATTTCCAATTGAGATTTGGGAAATAGAACGAAGAGAAGAGATGAATGCGTGATTGATTGATCTTTTGAATTTATGTGCTTGAGTATCGAGATAGATACTAAAACAGTCCGAATTGTTGTAATCCAAATTAAGTGAGAATTGATTTTGAAGGATTAAAGCACATTGAGATGAGATCAAGTTATTATAATTCAATTTAGAAATAGAAATGAAGAACGAAACAGGCATTCGATCAATTGATTTTAGATTTTGTGTATTTTGGTTTGAATATTCAGATGAATATATGACCAATCAGAATGATTTTTGATTGAAAGCAATCCAGAACTGTTTAGAAGATGAAAGAAACACAGAAAGTAAACTGAAGCGATGAGAATTCAGTACAGAATGCCATATAGAGATATGAATTGAAGCCTCACATCAGAATAAATGAATTCTATTATGATTGATTATCTGATTGTGATTGATATTTCTGAAAAAAAATATCAGAGTTTGAAGAAAATGCACGACAATGAATTTAAGATTCATCCAATAATTGTTTTATCATAAGATAAAGCAAATAGAAGTAACCGAATTAGTACGTTTTCGAAGTTAAACGTACAGAGAGTTACTGATTAAGTTGAAAATCGTTAACCAGATGAGTTCAGTGATAGTTTAGAAATTCCAGAATTGGTATGAGATCATGATTTGAAAGAGTAAACTACCAAGATGAAACAGTTTATATGAAGTAAACAGGTGGTAGTTATGAACAGATTGATTGAAATTACTGGATACGATAATCTGTTTGTATGATCAAATCACTGAATTGTGATTAGATTCGTTGCAAGCAAACAGTAAGCCAAGAAATAATGTTTCAGATTGAAACATTGGGTTTACTATTACATTGTAATACAGATGATCCGAAGACTTTGAGTACTTTTTGAGGTAAAGGTACAACATGTTATCCTTGAATTGGAAGAATAATCAGAGAAGATGAATTGAATTTCGAGAATGAATTTTTATTTGACATGATACCGATTATTAACAGCTCTGAATACTTTGAAATATGTGAATACAGCATGTTAAACTCTGATTCATAGATAGTCCGAATAGACTAATCAGATTTGTAGAATACACTGTATGAGATGTGAATAACAGCTATCTATTCAGATCTGTGAAGAAGATAGAGATATGATGAAATTACAGGAATTATTAAAATCTATTGTCAGGATTAAGACTTTAGATTTATTCGACATATGTGGCATCGATTGATTGATTGATGTTTTGAGAGTTGGTTATATGTGATTGTATTATACCATTTGTCGATTGATGGATTATCTGAGTTGATTTTCCAAATATTGAGACTATTCTCAGAACTTTAATACCTGATTCGGTATTACTTGTCTTGATGTGTTGCCACTTGATGATTATAATTCCTGTAACAGCTAATGAATCGATTTTGAGATAATGATATGATGAAAAGAAATCAGATTTCTTTGTATTGGAATGATACTACTGAAGTATATGATATCATATCAGACATGATTTGTTGACAGCAGATCTGATTTGATTTGAGGAACACAAGGATGATGAATATGAATCTGTATGGAATGAAAGCAAAGAAGATGAATCAGAATTAGTAATTGAATGATAGATATAACTATTGAAGCTGAAATTGATTAGTTAAGTGGAAAAGTTATTTTTGAAACATCATTCAATTCCGAATAGAGAAAGAGCAGAGTTAATTTATAGATTCAAAATATGAAGTTGAATACTAATCTTGAAGCGATGAACTGAATAACAATGTAGACTTGATTTATTTCTATACTCTGTATAGAATGATATAGAGAAAGAATCAAGTCGTCCCAAAGGATGAATTTCACTGAATGAAATGTCAGACAGAATTGATGATTTCATTGAACGAATGTATTCTTTTCAGCTGGATAAGTTCAGTATCTAAGTGAAAGAATTATCAGTAGATTCTTCGTATGTACTTTATTCAGATGAGATAGATATTGACGAGATTCTGAGTTAAGTCGATTATTCGTTAAATCCTTGATTGAAGAAAGAAACAGCTCAGAACAAAGTCGTTTCAATGACTTAAAGTACAACTGAATAGATACTGATTACAAGAGAATAGAAGCAGATTCGAAGTAATAATCTGACAAGAGATTGAAAGATGAAGTGAGATACGAAATGCAGAGTGGATGATTGAAGTGAGAATCACTTCAGATAATCATTCAGTCTATTAGATTTGATATTCTGGATGAATACGATTTCGAGGACGAAATCATTTCTTAGAGGGGAGGAATTGTAAAGCCCGAAAATATTAAATTATTAATTATGGGATTTGAGAATTAAATTCCATATTATGGGTTAATATCGATTTGAGAAGTGAAAGAAATTATAGATTTAATTTTCGAGCCAAAAATATTTAATTTGAGAATTTATGGATTTTGAGAATTAAATTCCGAGAATTCTTAAATTAAAAGAGTAAATATTCGATTTGAATATTTATGAAATTTAAGATTAAATTCCATGCTTCGGGAATTAAAGAAGATTAATTTTTGAAGATACAACCCGATCAGGGACTGATTTGCAAATATCAAAGTTGCAAGGGCTAAAGTGCAAACGGCCGGGATTATTTAATTAATCCAAATTTAATTTATTTTAATCCGAGTATATTTAATTTGGGAATATTTAGAGTTTCGATTTTAATTCTAATATTCTTAAATTATTTTGGATTGAAATTGAATTAAAAAAAAAAGGCCGAGGACTAAATTGCAATTAATGAGGATTTGAGGGACTAAGTTGCAATAATGCAATATATATCAGATTTTATGAAGCTTACTCAGCCTTGAAACGTGTAAATATTGTGTAAACTTCAGAATTCAGAAAAGTTGAACAGAGGAGCTCGACCCTTCCTTTTTCCTTTGAAATACGAGTTGTTCAAATCGTCGTAACTTTTGCGTCGGTTGTCCGATTTTGATTTCGAAAGATGTTTTGGAATCCTTGCGACGAAGCCTTTGTATTCATGTAAGTATTTAATCCTTTCGGCATGTTTTGAAGAACGAAATATGGCAGAGATCAGATTATGAAACTATGTTGTGTTTTTGAGTTCGTATGTCGTTCGATATCGCAGTCGGATTGGAAATGAATTAAGAAACGAACTTGTCATGGTTTCAGCATGTTTTTGACTTGTTAACATGTGATTATAGCTGCTGATATGTGAAGTATGAATGATATGAAGTGATTAGAAGTTTATAAGAAGTTCATAATGAATTCGATACCGAGTCGGTGCCTGATTTTCAATCGCTACAACACCGGTTGATGTTTTAGGGTCAGTTTTGATAACCAAAGATTGAATTGAGATGTTAGTGAAATGTTAGCGATGATATAGCATTTTTATTTCTCAGTTTCAGTCACATTTGAAAGACGAACGATGCAAGACTCCGAGTTATACCGAATAAAAAAAAGTTGAAGTTTGAAATGATGTTGATTGAATCTATATTGATGATTTTGATTCAATTCTGAAATGATTGAATAGAATGAAGTTTGATATGTATGTTTTGATGATATGTTTCAGAGTTTAATAGGAGACTATTGACTCAAGAACCTCAACTTGAAACCGAATAAGAAGTGATCAAGATTGAAGTGAATTTGATTGAAGATGGATTGAGGTTTGAATGATCAGATTCTTGTAGGAGTTGTTGTACTTCCTATCCAGATGTGGAATATCGTCAACTCGAGAATGAAAGGTATAATGACAACATTGCGAGTCAGGGACTGTGAAACTCAAGAACGACTATTCTTGAGTTATCCCAAACAAATCACATACTTTTTTAAGTACTTGTTCTTGAGGTAGAACTTATGTTATTTTCGATCCATCACAGGTAGTGGATCTTTATTGCTTTTGATATGATTGTATATTGAGTTGATTCTATGCCAAGGTTGCGGTTAACCTTATTTGCGAGTCGTTTACGAACTCGTTAGATGGATATCCATGTCAAGATCGGTTACGAATATTGATGGCAATGAAGTGATAAGAATCAATTCTTGAGATAAGCGCGCTATATAAATTGAAGTATTGATTTGAAGTTTTGAGTCGATATATGCGTTATGTTTACTCTATTCTTGAGTTGACATGTTTAGAGTTGATATGAATTTATTTAACGCATTTATATGTCGATTATACTAAGAATAATTTCTCACCGGAGTTTATCCGGCTGTTGTTTTGTTTTGTATGTGTGCATCACAACAGATGGGGCAGGAGCTGGTCTGAGATGACATTGATAGCTTGGGAGAAAGACTTAGCACGTGAAGACTTGGGTTTATAGCTGAACGAGTATGTATTAGAGTACATCAAACCTAGTAGAAGACTTGAAACTTGAAGCTCACTTATGACTTTAGTGTAGCTTATGATTTAATGTCTTTTACTTTATTTGTTTGATGTAAGAATCGCATGATTAGATGCTCAAGTTGTTGTAAATGATTATATGCATGTTCCTAGATATTGTAGCATGCTTTTGATCGATTTGTATTGAGGTTATTTGAGATGGTTCCAAGTTTTGACAGCAAAAATCAGCAGCAGATTTTGAGCAAAAGTTAGCTCGCTCGATCGGGTGAAAGTTACCGATCGAGCGAGGCCTGTTTTTCTTGGGCAGAGAATTTGATTTTATTGCCCACTCGATCGGTAGGTTTTGGCCGATCGAGCGAGGCTATTAGTTATGCAGACCCGAGAGCATGATTTTCTTGCTCGCTCGATCGGCTGATTTTGCCCGATCGAGCGAGGCTCCGGATTTTTTATAAAAAAAAATTCTGCTCTTGATTTATTATCTTTTAATTGTTTGATTAATTATTTAATTAATCATTAGTTTCCCTAAGATGAGATTAGCAACCCGAGGTCCCCACAGGCAGTCTCTTGGAGGTCATCAAAACAAACTTGTATCGCTAGATCTACAATGGAATCTGAATTCATCGCACTTGATAAAACCGCAGAAGAAGCAGAATGGCTTCGAAATTTTTTACAGGATATTCCTTGTTGGTCAAAACCAGTGCCTGCAATTATGATATACTGTGACAGTCGGTCGGCATTTGCAAGGGCACAAAACAGTGTGTTTAATGGCAAGTCTTGACATATTCATCTAAGACATAATACTGTGAGGAAGTTGATCTCTAATGAAGTTATCACTATTGATTATATTAAATCAAAGGATAACTTGGAGGATCCTCTTACAAAAGCATTGAATAGAGATCAAATAGTACATCTTGTCAAGAGGAATGGGCTTAAAAGTCTACAAAATAAAGCTCTCATAGTAATAACCCAACCTTGTTGATTGGAAATCCCATAATCTTGGTTCAATTGGACAACTAAATTATGAGAACTTGAGTACACACTCAAGAATTTTTTCCAACTCATTCCAAGGACGAAGAGTGTTGTAGTCTACCAATGTAGTGAGGTTATGTTTGAACTTTTAATGGTTCCTTGCCTGGAAAAGGCCGAGTACGGTAGGATACTCTTAACACGAGACCACCTATTTAAGTGTGAGGACGGGCCGTCTCAGTGAAACACTTATGAAGCCAAGATGTGTTCCATGGCCAAATGGACACAATCGGAAAACCAATAAAAATGAAGAAAATTCATTGTGTAGGTACTATTGTTTGATTTTACATAAAATGCAAAGAAGTTCAAGACATCATGTTCACTTCGTGGCCTAGTAAATCCGATATTATTCTACTACGGAAGATTAAAAGTCACGAGCTACCTCTCCTGATGCACTGAATTTTCGTGTGAACTCTCTCTGATATAATGTGCATTCATGCATTAATTTCATTCATGTGGAGAATTGTTGGGAATTTTATTTGTGTTTAATGAATTGAAATTAAGCAGTGAGAAGCTCGAAAAAAGGAATAGAAAGGAAAAAGGAAAAAACAAAAAAAATTAATTAAATAATAGTGGCGCAGGGGAGCCTTAAATTGCGCCCCTGCACTGGTCGTGCTGACTGGGCATTTGCCCAGGCGAGCAGGAGATGCCTAGGAGCCATTTTCAGGCACCTAGGAATATGGCGGCCTGGGAATTTACCCAGGCGTGCGGGAGGCGCCTAGGCACCGGGAAAGTGGCGCCTAGGCGTCTGTGACACTTTTTGAAGAAAAAGTGCATTCCTTTTTCGAGTTTTCTGATGTTATTTCATTCTTTGGGTGGTTATGATTAGTTATTTGGATCAAAAGTTATACCACGTGGTGAAACGACGTCCCTACATGAAATTAACTTTAAATATCATATTAAAGTTCATTTTTTTAATAATTCACAATCATTTATGCATACATCTTGCTTCAATTCTTCTTCTTTCTAAAATAGAGTGTTTATAACATTTCTGGTTCAAAAACTTGTGATTTACAGTGTTTGTAATCATAAGTAGAAGTTGTTTTATCTTGGGAGAAGATTGTCAAACACCATAAGCACCCAGAGCAGGGCAAAATCTTCTTAATGAAATCGAGTTCAACATGAGCCTCAACTATTGAATTCATTTTTGTTTTTTTCTGTCATATTCAAGTTTTTCCTAATACACACGCCTATAATATTTCGATAATTTCTTGTGTTTAGGTGAGATTTACACACGACATACTCACAACACTTGCTCAAAATCTGGAACAAAGTGTTTTACACAATTATATTGATAGGATCGAAAATGATGTATAGAGGGGGGGTGAATACACAATTTTAAATATTTTGAGCTACAATAGCTCGGTTCTTGAAATATTGAGCACCGATGAATTAAATCGAGTTTGGTTTTCAAACCAAGCGAAAGAAACTTGAAATAATCCTTCGTAGAAACCGATTAAACATTTTGTAAGGCATTTTGAAATAATGCAAGTTGAAATAATGAAGATGGTTTGGTTGAATCATTTTATCAAAAATTTGTATGCTATGAAGAACACATAAAATGATTCAACAATGCATCTTAAAAATCAGTAGCATTAGTAAAATAAATGATATAAATAGACCCGGATTTGTTTATGGATTTTCAGAGATTTCAACAACTCCTGCGTCACCCCTTCTTCCACACAGGAAGAAATTCACTAGAAGACTTTGATTTATGCAACTCATTTATACAAACCCACTCCGATTTAAGATTTACCCACTGACTAAACAAGAACTCCTAGCCACTCAATTGATTGTAGGCTGCAACCTCACAATCCGCATAATGTTTAATGTCTTCATGTCAAGACTACAAACACAATCTTTAACGTATTTGTGTTAAGACTCTCACTCAACTAATCTATGAATACATCTCTCGAATTTGTGAGTGAGTTGGGTTCCCTTCAACTGATATACAAATATTTTGGATAAGAGAGAGTGTTCTATAAACTTGGTTTGGTGAGAAGAACTTGGCAGTGAATGCTCATTTTTCTTCTTGTTCTTCAAACTTTGGGTTGTGCTCTCAATCTATCTGATAATCAGTTTTTATGCCCTCTGCCTTTGAATCCCTTTTGAAAAGTTTGTGTTGGATCTTAAATATGTTGTATTTATATGTTCAAAGAATGATAATGTCGTTAGAAAAAAAATAGAGCCGTTAGAATACTTTTTACTGTTTTTGGAGCATTAAAATGAATTCCACTAAACTAATCATGGTAAACAGAATTTGGTGCAAAACGTATATTGTAGAAGTTTGGGTACTGTAGCAATTTCGGTATTAGTTGAGCAAACATCAGTTTGGATTGATAGACTGCTCTTGGTCAAATTCAGTTTAGTTTGGTAGACTGATCTTGGAGACAAACTGATCTTGATAAACTGATTTTTGTGCGACACTAAACTTGGAGCCGTTTAGTAATCATGTGATCAGTTTAGCATCTTCCGAGACATATGATTAGTTTAGCAACGCAAGATTAGTTTAGCATTGCGGGATCAGTTTAGTAGTAGTTGGCATGATCCGTTGATATCTGGGCAAAGTAATGAATACAAAAGTTGTAGCCCTTGATCTTAGCTTTCAAAAGATACAATAATCAATCCATTCAGAGTTCATATGCAAAAGTTATGCTCAAAATACCAGAGCTGCTTGAACTTCACTTGAGCACAAAATCAGTTGAGTGCATATGAACAGTCTAGTTCTATATCTCTTGGTTAGTTGATTTCTGGGCAAAGTGATAAACATGAAAGTTGTATCCCTTTCTTTTAGCTTTTCATGGAATCATTAATCACTCTATTTAGAGTTTATAAGAGGGAGATATGCTCGAAATACCATACTATGCCAGAAATTCTGCTCTGCAGAATTTCAGTTCCGAACCAAAAACGTCAATGCAGTTTAGCAGTCTCTTATGATCCGATTTAGTCTTTGACTTGTGAATATGATTTTTAGATAATTGTCTTATAGTTTCAACGCAGGGTGAATTGTTCTATTCGAATAATCGAGCTTCAATATATGATCAAAATATCAAAACTGCTCGAGATAAACTGATTCTGTTTTTCTGCTAGACTGATGCAATTCAGTTTGGTATTGCGACGTATGTTTGACCAAGATAACATCCGTTTTTTCTCAACTGACGTGAAATAAGATATGCTCCAAATTGAGTATTCTATGCATTAGTTTTTGGCGGCTAATCATTTTCATCAATGAGTTGTGAGATATCATCTAAAAACTAGAGCTTGCTAGAAATTCAGTTTAGCTAATTTTGAGTTTTGACTTCCATCTTGAGTTGACAACTTCACACTAGAGTAAATATGTTAGAAACACAATAAAAGATTTTGTTATCATTAAAATCAAGATTGCTTGTGTTCCAAAATCCAACATATATTCGTTTGGTGAATTTATAAAATTGTAATATTCATTTTTTTATACGAACTATTGATAAAATATAAAACTAGTACATGAACTATTGTTATTTGGTTTAATTGATACATAATAAAATTAAAAGGTCAAATTAACCATTCATCTAAATTGCTATTAAGTCCAATTAATATTCATAAAATTTGATTAGGTAAATAATTTTATTTTCAAATGTACTTATTGATTAATTTTAAAAATATCGTATTTATTTAAAATTATATCATGATAGATAATTGTTAAGTCAAATTATACAACGACAAATATTGTAATAAATTGATAAAAATATAATAAAATAAATATATATCACTGAAGTCTGTTGATCTTGTTTTTAAATTGTTCAAGCAAACATAATCACCATTTTAGTTTTTTAAAATCTGGAATTTTTATGTTGGAAATTCAAAAAAAATGTTCAACGTTAAAGATTTAGATCATGAAAAAACAAATCTCATAGAAAAAAACGTACCCATTGTCTCGAATTACGTGGTTCTAATGACCTAAAATTTATCCACTTGATTTAAGAATTTATAAGTTTATATATTTTTTATTCGTGCCTAAATTTAAGTGTAAATAAATAAATATTAGTTTAATATATTTTTATTGATATTAAATATATTTTATTCATGTATATGATTTATTTATTAAGTGTGAATTTAGTAATATATAATTTTTATATCAAATATTTTCCAAAAAATAGATAAATGTTTAATATATATATATATATATATATATAGAAAATACCATTTTATTATATATTTATTAATATTTTTAAAATATATTATATTTGAATAAGTAATTTATTAAAGAGTAAAATATAAATATATTATGTCATTTTTACTAAAGGAATTTTTATTAAAGGATAAATTGGTACATTAAGAACAATTGGACTTCAAAAGTAATTTTATTAAAGGATAAAATCGACTTTTAGTTGGATAATGTACCAATTAAGTCATTTTCAATAGTTCATGTATCAATTTGATATTTTATCAATAGTTTGTGTATCAAAATGAATTTAAATCAATTATAAAATATTGTCGTTGACTTGTGTTGAATCCGATATTTTGGTGATAACAAACAACAACTCATTGTATAGGAATGTGCTGCCAACCATTGTATTTCAGGAACCTACTACAACTTCTACCGAAAGCTTGTCAACCGCCTTTGCTCTCGACCGGCTGAAGTCACAAGCCTATCAACTGGCTATCAAAACCAGCAGAGGATAAATCTATCTACCGGAAGCTTGTCAACCGCCTTTGCTCTCGACCGGCTGAAGTCACAAGCCTATCAACTGGCTATCAAAACCAGCAGAGGATAAATCTATCTACCGGAAGCTTGTCAACCGCCTTTATCTCTCGACCGGTTGAAGTCACAAGCTTATCGACTGGTTATTCAAACCAGCAGAGGACAAATATCTCTACCGGTAGAATGCCAACTGCCTATCTAGATATCTCGAGACAAGTACCTGTGACAAGATGTTCTTTGCAGGATCTTTTATTAAAAGCAGAACCGGCGTTTCAGAAGATTTGTTGACTCCTGCAAATCAAGACAACAGGTTGTACCAAAATGGCAAAAACACAGAATGACTGCAGATAAAGCATTCGACCGTTTATTCCAGTTTTGGACCCTGGAAGTTGTCTGCAGTGTACGATCCTCATGCAGAATCATCAATGCATTTATGAGCATTAAATGTGCATTCAATGCAGCATCAGAACGTTCAAAATAAAGACGTTGATGATTGACCTATATAAAGGGAAGATTGCTCAAACAACAATAAGAAGTGATACGAGACAACGAAGAGAGACAAGCAACTCAGAAAAATTTCAATCACTTGACTAATATCAGAAGTCCTCATCTGATATACTTGAGCACACTTACAAGATCATTCATCTGCTGCTCAAATAAACCCTCGCCTACAGTTCACATATCTGATCGTCAAGGATCATCCTAGGGTTTTCAAGCCTCTCGACCGCTCTGCAGTCTGAGAAGCTCAACTCAACTATACTCAGTGTTGAAGAGACTTGAAGCTGCTCTGAAAGCTTCCACCAGTCTGATAAGAACTGAGAATCTTATCTGTGTAAATCTAGGAGTTTCGGATTAGGCATTGGATAAGTCCTAAGTCTGAAGTGGGTGTATTACAAGACGTTGTAATAACCAAAGTCTTCTAGTGAATTCCTTCCTAAGTGGAAGAAGGGGAGACGTAGAAGGATTAAGCCTTCGAACTTCCATAAAATCGTGCTTTAGCATTTACTGCCACTTATCTCACATCCTGCTCATACATTGCATTATAAACTTTGCATCACTAAAACCTCTGAACTTTTTCCGCACTATTTAAGTTGTTCAAAACGTTTTAGAAGTTGAGAAAACTGATTAAGTGAACTAAACCTCACTTGATCATTTTAAAGAAGAAGAAGAAAAGTTTCAGAGTGTATTCACCCCCCCCCCCCTCTACCCTCTGAACCGATCCCAACAAGTGGTATCAGAGCGGGTTCCTTTCTCAACTGCTGATCTGAAGTTTTCAAATCATGACTTCTTTCAACAGAATTCCTATGTTTTCTAAAGAAGAGTATGATGATTGGAAAATTCGCATGCAGGCACATCTTGCAGCACAGGATGATGACATGCTATATGTCATAACAGACGGTCCTATCAAAATTATGAAGGTCAACCCAGCTCTAGCCGATGGTGCAGGACAAATGATTGAGAAACCAAGAGCTGAGTGGACCACTGAGGACAAAAAGAAGGCCAATCTTGACAATGTGGCCCGGGACATCCTATACAAAACACTGGACAAGAATATGTTCAGCAAAATCAAGTCATGTTCCACAGCAAAGGAGATTTGGGAGAAGCTCACTCAGCTGTGTGAAGGGAATGACCAGACAAAGGAAAACAAGCTCACTCTGGCCATTCAAAAATATGACAACGCCAAAATGAAGCCAGGGGAAACCATGGCTGAATTTGATGAACGGTTCAGTAGTATCATCTGTGATCTTACTGCTTTAGGTAAAACTTATACTAACCGTGAAATTGCTGTGAAGGTTATGAGAGCTCTGCCCAAAGAATGGGAGATCAAGACAGTGGCCATGAGAGAGTCAAAAGACTTGAGCAAGGTTGAACTGCATGATCTCTTTGCTGATCTCAAAGCCTACGAGTTCGAGCTCAACATGAGAACAGAAGATGAACCATCCACATCTCAACCAACCAAGGCCTTAACCTCAACCGTGATACGTCCACCGGTCGAGGAACCTCCAAAGAGATCAGCTGAGCAAATCAGCAATGAAGCCATGACACTCTTTGTCAAGAAATTTGGTAAATTTATGCGTAAAAACAATTCTAAATTTAAAAATTATCATAAATTGGACCATACAAACGATGGTCCTACTTGTTTTAACTGTGGAAAGCCAGGCCATTTCATTGCAGACTGCACCAAGCCTAAGAACAATGATCAGAAGCAATTCTCCGAAAGAAGAAGGGGTAAGGAGGATAAAAGGACGTTTAGAAAAGGAAAAGACCAAAGGGTTCTAGTAGCAGATGAAAGCAAAAGCAAGTGGGCTGAGTCTGACTCTGACAACTCCAATACCGGAAGCTCTTCAGATGACAGCAATGATGAAAAAGTGGAATGCCTTATGGCCGACATCGAAGAAGAAGCTGAGGAGGTATTTGACTTTGGCTCACCTGAATTTACTCACAGTGATTTAGTTACTGCTTTACACGAAATGGCTAATGAATACAAAGCATTATCCAAGGAGTTCGAGGAAGTAAAGGCAGAAAGAGCTAACCTAAAAGATAAGTCAAGCAAATCAAGCTGCATGCAGCAAAAAGAGCTTGATGGTCTTAAGGTCAAGCTAAGTCTGCTGGCTACTGAGAACGACACCTTGAAAAGAGTATTCCAAGCTACCTTGATTGAAAATAAAAAACTACTTGAAACCATTAAGGCTTGGAATAAATCTTCGGTAACCATTGACAAGATTCAAGAAATCCAAAGACCGGTACATGATAAAACCGGTCTAGGGTTTGGAACAAATGAACAGTCTATGGAATCCTGTATTCAGTCAAGCCTGGACAAAGGCAATCTTAACAAAATAAGATTTGTCAGGTCCCGCACGATATATGAACACGATAAGTGCAGCTTTGACAAAAATCAGAAAGTATCGAACGAACGAAGCTCTAAGCATAGAGGGCTGGGATATGTGGATCCCCAGACCTCTAATCAAAGAGGAACTTGGATCAAACCAAAACCTAATGAAAGAAGAAAGGGAAACCAATCTAATTTCAAAAGGCCATGGAATGAGTCTAACTACTCTAAGAAAATATGGTCAAAGGAGAAGCCTTACCAGTACTTTAATTGCAGGCCAGTTCAAAAGAGGTACATGCTAACTGATGAAAATAAAAAAGGCAAGCAGCACACAGCAACCTCACAAGCACACACATTTACTGCCTATCGACCGCACAGATTTCTGGACACACACACGGGCAAACCTGTAAGGGTGTTCCAGGTGTGGGTCCCGAAAGGGCTAATCCGACCTGGACCCTACTAGATATGGGTACCAAAAGTTCTTCACTCTTTGCAGGTACTAAAAGTCCAAACGGGCGAGAAAACCACTTCTATCAAGGACACTACCTGGTATTTAGATAGCGGTTGCTCACGACACATGACAGGGAATCCAGAACTTCTAACAGAAGTGGTGTTGTGCAAAGGACCAAAGATCAGCTTTGGAGACAACTCCAAAGGTAACCGTGGGTAAGGGTAAGATCATCCATGGTAACATCATTATTAAAGATGTGTTACTTGTTGACAAACTATGCTATAATTTGATAAGTATTAGTCAACTATGTGACAATGATCATTCGGTCGAGTTTCACAAACACACTTGCCTCATAAAAAATGACAAAGGTGAGACTCTTATGACCGGTGTACGAGACCTAAACACCTACAAGGTAAACTGGTCTTGCTCACATATTTCTTCACCCACTTGTCTTACTGCTCATCATGATAAACATTGGTTGTGGCATAAGCGGTTAAATCATCTAAATTTTAAGTCCATTTTTAACTTGAGGAAGCATGATTTGGTTTCTGGTCTGCCCGAAGGAGATTTTAATAAAGATAAAGTTTGTCCTGCTTGTCAACTAGGAAAGCAGGTGAGAGCAACTTTTAAAAATAAAGGGTGTATGTCTTCTTCCAAATGTTTAGACTTACTTCACATGGACCTATTTGGTCCTATACCAGTAAGAAGCATAGGGGGAATGAGATATGCTCTTGTTGTTATAGATGACTTTTCTCGATTTACTTGGGTCATCTTTCTCTCTTCAAAAGATCAAACTGCACCTCACCTGATTAAGCTTTTTAAACGCTTGCAAAATGAACAATCTACTGTGATAGATAGAATCAGGAGTGATAGAGGGACTGAATTTTTAAACACCACTCTTATGACTTATCTAGATGATCAGGGAATCAAGCATGAGTTGTCAGCTGCTAGATCCCCACAGCAAAATGGGGTGGCTGAAAGAAGGAACCGTACTTTAAAAGAAGCAGCCAGAACTATGATTGCTGATTCAAATGTTTCTCAAAGACTTTGGGCAGAAGCAGTTAACACAGCTTGCTATACTCAAAACAGATCTATGATTAATAAACGATTTAACAAAACTCCATATGAGATCTGGAATGGCACAAAACCTGACATTTCTTATTTCAAAATTTTTGGGTGCAAATGCTTTATCCACAACAATGGCAAAAACCATTTGACAGCCTTCGATGCCAAAGCAGACGAAGGAACTTTTATTGGTTACTCAGCCGTTAGCAGAGCTTATCGAGTGTTCAATCAAAGATCACTAACGGTCGAGGAAACCATTCATGTTGTTTTTGATGAATCTACTCTATGTACAGAACAAACTCAAGGGAGCATAAATGATCTGAGTCACAGACTGGAAAACACAAATCTACAGGAAGAGAGTGACAGTGATCTATATCCTCCAAAGAAGGATGATCCAGTTCCCTCTACCGGGTGTGATCAAACAAGGCCAGAAGTGGATCCACCGGTTGATAACAATCCTCCAGCCAATGATGATCCAGTAAACGAGGACGTTCATCAACCAATTGATGACAACCCTTTAGGGAATTATTTTAGGTGGAACAAAGATCATCCACCTGGGTTGGTCATAGGTGACCCTTCTGCTCCTCGAAAAACACGTGGTCAAATGATTAATGAATTCTTGCATGCCGCTTTCATATCTCAGGTAGAGCCCAAGAAAATAGATGAAGCTCTATCAGATGCCAGCTGGATTGAAGCTATGCAAGAAGAGTTGAATCAATTCACCCGCAACAATGTTTGGCATCTAGTTCCTCGACCGAAAAATCAAAATGTGATTGGAACTAGATGGGTGTTTCGTAACAAGCTCGATGAACATGGCACTGTTGTGCGTAACAAAGCTCGACTTGTTGCTCAAGGATTCAGACAAGAAGAAGGCATAGACTTTGAGGAATCTTTCGCGCCAGTTGCAAGACTAGAAGCAATCCGCATCTTTCTTGCTTATGCAGCCTTCAAGAATTTTAAAGTTTATCAAATGGATGTGAAGTCTGCATTCCTCAATGGTCTACTTCAAGAAGAGGTGTACGTTGAACAACCACCAGGTTTTGTCAATCCTACTCATCCTCAATATATCTATAAACTTGACAAAGCTCTCTATGGATTAAAACAAGCACCGCGTGCTTGGTATGACACTTTGCTAAAATTTTTACTGGAACATGATTTCCAAATTGGAACGGTCGATAAGACCCTGTTTAAATTTGTAAAAGGTGATCATGTGTTACTAGTACAAATTTATGTTGATGACATTATATTTGGGTCAACTAACCCCAAGTTGTGCTCAAAGTTCTCTAAACTGATGAAGGAGAAGTTTGAAATGAGCATGATGGGCGAGCTAAACTTCTTTCTTGGACTTCAAGTAAAGCAACTTGAAACTGGAATATTCATCAATCAGTCCAAGTATGCCAAGGAATTGGTAAAGAAGTTTGGAATGGAACAATGCTCAACTGTATCTACACCCATGAGTACATCAATTAAGCTTGATAAAGATGAAGGGGGAATTCCGGTTGAGGTAACCATGTATCGAGGCCTTATTGGTTCACTGCTCTATTTGACTGCCAGTCGACCGGATATCATGTATTCAGTTTGTTTATGTGCTAGATTTCAAGCCGCACCTAAGCAATCTCATTTCATTGCTACCAAACGAATACTTAAATATATTAAAGGAACTACTAATGTGGGTCTTTGGTATCCCAAAGATTCAAATCTTAATCTTATTGGCTATTCAGATGCAGATTATGCAGGTTGTAGAATTGATCGCAAAAGTACAAGTGGCACATGTCAATTCCTTGGAGATAGACTAATTTCGTGGTCAAGTAAGAAGCAGACATCAATTGCTACCTCGACCGCCGAAGCAGAATACCTTGCTGCTGGCAGCTGTTGTGCTCAAATACTCTGGATTCAACAGCAGCTTAATGATTATGGGATTCGGTCGAGTGAAGCTCCAATCTACTGTGACAATACAAGTGCCATAGCCATCACTCACAATCCAGTGATGCACTCTCGGACAAAGCACATTGATGTCAGGCATCACTTTATCCGAGATCATGTCTTAAAGAAGGAAATTAGGCTGGAATACATCTCTACCGATCAGCAAGCAGCAGACATATTCACCAAGCCTCTACCGGACGCTAAGTTTTCATATTTTCGAAATATTCTTGGCTTAGTAGATTTAAGTTAGTATGCATGTGTTTAGGGGGAATGATTGTCAATATGACATTAATAGATTAGCTGTTACGTTGCCATTAATATTGGCATATCATCCGCCTTTAACTAGTCTCTGACAGGCTTCGTACTAGCAGCTTGGTGCTTTGAACCAAATGACATTAATTGGGCGCCGTGATTATGCTCTTCAAAACTTTTTGAATTTCAAAAATACTTTTCATGACATCACCCTATGGCCCATAGGTTCCTATATATACTTCTTTACACTCGTATATCAATCTTTCACCGTTGCTAAAAACTTTCATATTGTATTAAACGCTCCATCGAATTACTCTCAAGCTTTTGCTTACTCTTTGCTCGAGTTCTTATCTATAGATATCATGTCGATCCAGAAGACTTGCCTCGCCATCAACTTTGATTCCGTTGTTAAGGCAAACAACGCAGGAATAACTGAGGTCTTCACCATGCTTGAAGCCTCTGGACTGAAGAAATTTCTGGAATGCAGCGCCATCTGCGATTTGCCTGTTTTGAAGGAGTTCTTCGCAACCGCTCAAATCGAGCATGGGACTATCAAATGCTTGATCAAGACAGAGGTCTACTCCTTCAATCAGAAGTTCTTCGCCAGCACATTTGATCTGCCCTCCAGGGGTTTGACAAAATGCACGGATCTTCCAGATGGTAACTGCTCTTATTGGTTGAAGGAGTTCTCAACTACTGATGCTCCGATCAAACTGCCGGCCCAGAAGACATCTCTCAAAGCTCCATTCAGGCTACTGACTAATATCGTGGCCAAGAATCTTCTGGCCAAGGCTGGATCTTACGACAAGGTGACGCTGGAGAAATTTCAATACATGGCTTGTATTGCCTCCAAGATCAACATAAACTGGTCAGACATTCTGTTCAATATTCTATGTGAAATGATCAGGGGCAAAGGGCAATCCGAGGGATTTGCTTTGCAAATCTGCCACATCTTGGGCGTCCTTGGAGTGGACTTTTCCAAGACTGAGCCTCTGCATCCCACCAAATGGCTCAACAAGTCTACGATTCTCAAATTCCTGAACAAGAAAGAGACTGCGGTCGACACCTTGCCCTCAACCGCAAAGGTTATTGCTATCCCTCAACCGCTTTCAACGGTTTCGGTCGTGGCCAAACCAGTCCATACCAAAAAGTCTGCCAAGCGTCAACTGATCATCGAATCTGACTCTGAAGATGAATCACGTGAGAATGTTCCACTGATTCAAGCTTTCAGCAGGTCATCCCCTTCGGTCTCCAAAGCAGCTGTGTCATCCACGCCTGCAGGCGAGAAGAAGAGGCAGCACAAGAAGCTAAAGTCTCTTTCTGGACTTGCTCCTACCCTGCCAACGGTCGAGACTACTACCGTTGTTGCTTCTACTGCTCCTCGTCCTACAAAAGGTGTGATAATCCGGGAAGGTGCCTCATCAGCTCCTGAGGTCACTCTAGCTGATCCCAAAGACAAAGGGAAAGGTGTGATGATCTACACACCCAAGGCTCAACCAGCAGCTACGATAGAACTCAATATGATCATCTCTCACGTACTCCGTACTGTCAAGCGTCATCTACAACGTTTTGACAGATGGCATCACTCCCGCACTCACTTGACACTCGCTCAAATATTTCCTAAATGGAAATCTCTAAACGTCATTGAGCAGAAGATGCTTCTATTTGCTGATACTGAAGACATCGTGGAGGCTCTGGGAAGAAGACATCTCATAGACTTGAAGCTTCGAGGAAGCCTGCTATCACTGCTAATTAATGAGCGTGTCAAGAATTTCAAATCCAAGAGTCCTACCGCTGCCGATGACTTTGTGATTTTGACTGGACTACAGGATAGTCTACGTCAAATCACTCAACTACTTCAGCACTTCCAAGCTCTCAACAATGTCAAAACACCAGCTTCAGCAGCCTGTTTGCAAGCTTATGTGCTGGAAGCACAAGTGATGATGAAAACCTTTCTCACTCAAGATCAGGGTGAAGAAGACGTCTATGCTCTTTCTTCTTCAGATGGGATTCTGACCGATCTCATCACTGCTGACCTCTTTCAATCATATGCTCTAAGATCGAGTGTAGCAGCATCTTCATCGGTCGACCCCTCCTCAACCGCAGTCCAAGCAGTTACTCAACCGGAAGCAGTTGTGATTGCTCGCTCCTCTCCCGTGACGACCGCTCACACTTCTCCCGGTCATTCACAAGATGTTTTAGAAGTGGTTGCACAAGAGATACCTGTCACCTCTGTGACAGAGGCTCCTTGCAGTAGTGAAGCAACAGTGCCCCCAACGGAGATATCAAGCACTATTGTATCACCTGCATCTCCAGAACAGCAAGTGACTGATGCTGATCCAGCACTTCAACCGTCTCCATCTACTGAAAAGTTTATGGAAGATCTCATTATGGATGAACCAAGTGCTGATCCTGGTACTCCACCAACCATATTGGCTGCAGTCGAAACTATTACATCTCCAACTGTACCATTATTGGAAGGTCCATCGGGTAGCTCTCCAGCAAGTTCACCCGCACCACATCATCGTGAGTCTAGCCCTGTTTCACCAAGAAATGACTCAGAAGGGCAAATGATTCAGACTGATGATTCTTTAATTGAAGCCATGGCCGCAGCTCTAGATCATACCTTGATAAATCGGCTTCATGAGCTCATGCAAACGGTTAGGTCCTTCTCTCAAGACATAACAAACTCATCCTTATCGGTCGATAATTCACGCCAGACGATGATTCGGCATTTCGAGACCGTGTCTCGAGACCTCGCTCGTCTGTCCACAGAGATCACTAATCATCATCGCACTCAAATCAACACGCTCTCTACCGTCTCCGAACAAGTTATCCGATCCGAAAATCGCCTTCATAAGCAGTTGAATGATCGGATGGACACTATGCAAGCCACTCTACTTGCTCAAATCGATGCAAAAATAGACACTATGCAAGCCTGCCTTGGCACTCAACTCACTGAGGTCATCCTTCGGCTCAACCAAGGTGATGCCAAAAAGGGGGAAGAAGAGCAACGTAGAGCAGCAGAGGCAAGAAGACGTGAAGAAGAGTCCAGAAGAAAAGAAGAAGCCGACAGAAGAAGAAGAGAAGGCGATAGGTCAGGAGGAGCCAGTTGGTTCAAAAGATGAACAACTTATCTCTTCTTTACTTATCGCAGCCGCATCTTATTTTTTTTGTAGGTGTAATAAAAATGCTTATTGTACTTAATGAAATTCATTCTCTCAATGAAGTTCATTTTAATGCTTTCATATTGTTCTTGGAGCACTTAAGTTTTGTCATCACCAAAAAGGGGGAAATTGTTGAATCCGATATTTTGGTGATAACAAACAACAACTCATTGTATAGGAATGTGCTGCCAACCATTGTATTTCAGGAACCTACTACAACTTCTACCGAAAGCTTGTCAACCGCCTTTGCTCTCGACCGGCTGAAGTCACAAGCCTATCAACTGGCTATCAAAACCAGCAGAGGATAAATCTATCTACCGGAAGCTTGTCAACCGCCTTTGCTCTCGACCGGCTGAAGTCACAAGCCTATCAACTGGCTATCAAAACCAGCAGAGGATAAATCTATCTACCGGAAGCTTGTCAACCGCCTTTATCTCTCGACCGGTTGAAGTCACAAGCTTATCGACTGGTTATTCAAACCAGCAGAGGACAAATATCTCTACCGGTAGAATGCCAACTGCCTATCTAGATATCTCGAGACAAGTACCTGTGACAAGATGTTCTTTGCAGGATCTTTTATTAAAAGCAGAACCGGCGTTTCAGAAGATTTGTTGACTCCTGCAAATCAAGACAACAGGTTGTACCAAAATGGCAAAAACACAGAATGACTGCAGATAAAGCATTCGACCGTTTATTCCAGTTTTGGACCCTGGAAGTTGTCTGCAGTGTACGATCCTCATGCAGAATCATCAATGCATTTATGAGCATTAAATGTGCATTCAATGCAGCATCAGAACGTTCAAAATAAAGACGTTGATGATTGACCTATATAAAGGGAAGATTGCTCAAACAACAATAAGAAGTGATACGAGACAACGAAGAGAGACAAGCAACTCAGAAAAATTTCAATCACTTGACTAATATCAGAAGTCCTCATCTGATATACTTGAGCACACTTACAAGATCATTCATCTGCTGCTCAAATAAACCCTCGCCTACAGTTCACATATCTGATCGTCAAGGATCATCCTAGGGTTTTCAAGCCTCTCGACCGCTCTGCAGTCTGAGAAGCTCAACTCAACTATACTCAGTGTTGAAGAGACTTGAAGCTGCTCTGAAAGCTTCCACCAGTCTGATAAGAACTGAGAATCTTATCTGTGTAAATCTAGGAGTTTCGGATTAGGCATTGGATAAGTCCTAAGTCTGAAGTGGGTGTATTACAAGACGTTGTAATAACCAAAGTCTTCTAGTGAATTCCTTCCTAAGTGGAAGAAGGGGAGACGTAGAAGGATTAAGCCTTCGAACTTCCATAAAATCGTGCTTTAGCATTTACTGCCACTTATCTCACATCCTGCTCATACATTGCATTATAAACTTTGCATCACTAAAACCTCTGAACTTTTTCCGCACTATTTAAGTTGTTCAAAACGTTTTAGAAGTTGAGAAAACTGATTAAGTGAACTAAACCTCACTTGATCATTTTAAAGAAGAAGAAGAAAAGTTTCAGAGTGTATTCACCCCCCCCCCCCCCTCTACCCTCTGAACCGATCCCAACAACTTGTTTTATATATATATATATATATATATATATATATATATATATATATATGTTATACATAAAAATAAATATGCACCTACGTACGCTCAGTTGAACACATGGAATGTCACGGATTCTTGTATGATATGATATAATAATTGTGGTATACACTTCGTCGCATTTATAATAGTCAAATGGGACTATTTGTTACTAAAAATTTTAAAAAAATAATATGAATGAAGATTATTTTTTCTACATGTCTAAAAATAAAACAAATTGATGATTGATGAAGGATATATATATGTTAGGAATTGATTAAAAATATGAATGAAGATTATTTTTTCGAAAGCTTAAAATTTATAAAATACCTTAAAATTTAATCTCAAAGGCTTTGCATGCATGTATGGATGAGTGATTAATTTTTAAAAAAAATAAAAATACAAACAAATATAGTAGAATAAGACTGGCATTCAGAAACATAATTGACCAAAAATCGAGAATAAGTAATTATCAAAATTGTAATTTTTTTAATTAAAAAAAATCATCGATCATTTCCTTTACAAGGGGATAAAAAACAGGGGAAGTTATGGAGAAGTTTTATAGCCATGCTGTCTAAGTCTAACCATAACTATTAATTTCATGATATGCGACATGTACGTCATTGCATGCAAATAAATTTTCATGCAATACAAAATATCAAATATATTTTGATTCAAAAAAAAATATCAAATATATTAATATTAAATTATTAAAGTATTATCTACATCGGATGTTAGTACTAAGTTTTTATTATAAGTAATTTTCAGTCACTAAAAACTAGATTATATAATCATGTGTTTGAGTGAAATGATTTTAAATCTATAAATTTCAAATGTATTTTTATTGTTCAGAGAAATAATATCATGAATTTCAAATTTGTCCCGGCCCTCTTATGTTAGTATAGTATTTCATGTTATTATGATAAATTTCAATTTCACCTAATAATATAATCATTTTAAATTCGTTCTAATTTATATAACTAATAAATAAATAAGTAATATATGAATTTAAAAATATGTTTTATAATTGTTAACCAAAAACTATAATCGAAATCCGTGAATTTGAAGCAACCTCAAGACTATTTGGTGTAGAAAACTTACGCTCGCATAACCTTCCGGAAAAGGCAGAAGACGGCGGAAGAGTGAAGTATAAGAATGAAAACCGAATCATCATAAACATCATTTTGTTAAATTATTTTAAGATTAAGTACGATCTCACGAATCTATCCTCATAAAACGAATCGATCCACCATATTAAACTACAATGAAAAGTGATACATTTGATAAATCAATAGTATTTCCTGGATCAATTTAAATAAAAAATTCATTTCATAAAATTAACTCGTGAAAAACGGTCTCATCAAAACTTTTCAACCATCACGAGACACATAGAGGCGTTAATATTTTAAAACATTTGACCGGCTATTGCAACTTTATCGTTAACCGATGCCATATTATATTAAATTACAAGACAGACACTAAATTCACCCGCTAGATCTGTTTCAATTTATCAGAAAACAATTGAATTTCATGTTAAATAAATTAATAAAAGGATAAATCTGAATAGCTAGAATCTGGCCAACGAAAAAATTAGTTGGGGGATAATTAATGCTATTTATCTATAGAAAGTAACTAATTTAACCCTAATTATTGAGATCTTAATCATCTCTCATCAAATGACACGTATCATTTTTTATTATTTATTGTTTTTGTTTTTTTTTTCAACTCCTTGGGACTTTAAATTTTTTTCCTATATTTACTCATCGGTTTCGGTTTTTTTTTTATAAACAGTTCTTGTAATACATTTTGTTTTTTTTATTTTCTCTTCTTTATTTGGTTTTCTTATATATTATTATTCACTTTTTTTATACATATGTATTCTCATAAATTATAGAACTAACAAAGATATTATTTATTAATTTATTATAAATAATGAAAAAATTAATTATATAGTAAAAAAACATAATTTTTGGTAACTTACCATTATAAATTATATATATTAAAAAATTTATAACAAATTTTCATTTTCATATATTAAATTTCATTATAATATATTAATGACTAAGGAATGTTATGATAAATTAAAAAATATCAAATTGAATTCATAAGTTCACAAAACTCAAAGTTAAAGCTGATATTTATTTTTAACTATAACATATTTACATTCGGCTAGACTTAAAAAGTCAGATAATATTTTAAGATTAAGACAAATGGATAAGTAATGTTACATGTCACTTGTCAGAATCCCCTAGCACTCACCGCATGTACTGTTATAAGAAACTATAAGTATTGTCACGTGTTATTAGTTGCAACTTTTATCGACGGTCATATTGCATATTATTTAGCCGTTCAAAGACAATTTCTTATTTAATTTTATAATTCTGATAAAACGAATAAACTACATAATGTATTTCAATTATGATTTTGTTATTTAATCATATAATAAAATTATTGAGATTAATAATATGTTATTGTAGGAATAATACTATTGTTAACAAATCAATAAATTCAACTAACAATTTCGTTTTTAACTTTGGTTTCATAATTTAATAGTTTAGAGATCTCAAAAAATAGCAAATATAACAACGATAAAAGTATTATAGCTAGTAAAATCTTAACAACTTAAATATTTTTTTAATAAAAGTATTATAGCTAGTAAACTCTGAACAATTTAAATATTATAGCTAGAAAACTCTAAACAACTTAAATACTTTTTAAAACCTTGTTTACTTGACGATATTGAGCCATATTGGTTTAATAATCCAACATTAATCAAATCCAATCAAATATTTACTTACTATTATTTATCCATAGAATAGCTTTATTAAAATACTATAGTTTCTTTATTAATATTTATTAATTATAATTAATAAAAAAATAAAATCGATATTTATAACCAATGTTTTCATAACTGGACCGGTAATCAAACCGGTCTACCTAAAAAAAACGGTCCAACCAGTCGGACCGTTTGAACCAGAACGATCGAACCGAAAAATCGTTTATACAATATAATATAATAAATAAATAATATTTTTGAGTTTTACAAACTATAAAATATATATAAGTAGACAAAAATATATATATTTGTCATAGTTTGAAATCTAAATAAATATGTAAATATATTCAAAATATCAATTATACTTCTAAACTATTTAAATAAAAAATTATTTATATAAAAAAAACAAATATTTATTAAAATAATTTTTTAATGAACTATAAATTCCAAAATATCATGTATATATATAAAAAATATTAAATTTAAATTTTTAAAAATAAAAAAATTTTAATTTAAAAAAAATCGAAAAATCGATTCAACCGGCAGGTTGAACCGGTTTTCCGGTTATTGACCGGTTTTGATCGGTTCTGATCGGCTGGACCGGTTTTCCAATTTTTGGTAAAGTTCCAGATCGGTCCGGCGAACGGTTCCCGGTCGAATCGGCCGGTCCGGTCCGGTTCTGAAAACAGTGTTTATAACTTTATCTCTAATTTAATTAATCAAAATTAATAAACATGATATTATTTATCAATCATTATCCCATATACATCTTAAATAGTTTAATAAGCACATTTTCGCCTTTGTTAGATCAATCTAATCCAATTTTTCTCAACCAACAAGTAATACAATTTCTTTCTAACTCATTTAATTAACTTATAAACATTAATCTCAATAAATCGATTCTTCAATGTATAATAGCAATTGATGCCAGTAAATTATATTTGAAATTTTGAAAAAAAACAAAACAAAATAAAATAACATCATATTAAATATTGATTTGTGTTAACATGCATTAGTAGCCGATGTCAACGTACACCACAAGTTATCTGTACTAGTAATATTATAAGTATACTAGTTGTATAAATTATATCGAATTAATGGCTACCTCGTAATTAATTGAATAACTGATATTAATGATCTATTTAATATCACCTAACATTATATACGTGTGAATTATTTCAAAAATAAATTGATAAAACATGGGTAATCGAGTTACATGTAAGAGCAAAATGAATGGATAAAATTACATGCTTTAATAACAACAAATGGTAATAACAATGCACTTGATTTTTTATATTTTTTCTTCATATAGAAATATTTTATTGTTTTTTTTCTAAAACGAAGAAAATAAAATACATATAGTATTTTGTTTTCTATTATAATTAATATGATATTTTAATACTTGCACAAATGTTGAGATTTGATAAAAAAAAAAAAGGTTTTTTTAAAAAAAAAATTATATTTAAAAATAGAAATATTGATATCAATAATTAAATATTTCTTATAATAAGTTATTTTTTTAATTTTTTATAATATTTTCTCAAGCTGAATTCGAACTAATTTGGCTAAAAAATTTACTACCTTAAATTTTAATCAATATGCATTTATATTTTTTTAATAAAAATTATGAATATTTGCACGTACAAATATATTTTAAGAAACATATATGTTTATAGTGTTATATTTTTTAAATAAAATAAATTTCTTTAAATCAACGATTTTTCTTATATGTCAATATTTCATAAATACTAGATACTCTTGGATTATAATAAAAACAAGAAGTGAAAAAAATATTAGTGGTTATTTTGAGTAATAGTTAATATAAAATATTAATTTATTAAATTTAAATTTGTAGGACAAAGTGTGGGAGATGATTGGATGTCTTTTCCACTACTTTCTTGGAAATGCAATCAATTAATGTGGTGAGAAATAATTTTCAAATTTAAATACAATAATAGGTGAAAAGGTTATAATTATCTCATAAAATATGATATTACATGGATATCATTAATAATGAGCCTCAAAATTACCAAAAACTTCATTCTAGCTGGCCAGATTGTGACCATTTGGCGCTGTCCTTAATAAAAAGAACACTAGAAACTGGCGAAACGACTTGGATTGCGTAATCTGTGTGCTAATTGCCAGTAACGACAGGGAGCCAACTTTGTACATGGAGCGCATCACTTCATTGGAATTTGGATTTTGGCACATGATCATTCAAAGCCACCATCAATCCTAGGCTGCAAATTACTAATATTTGACCACTCAACTTTTTTAGTTTTTGGGCCCCAAGAAAATATAATATGTATATATACACACACAATCATCGTTCATGCTGAAAAAACGATCAAAATATGATACTTGAACAGACTGCTATATAATTTCAAATATTTGAGATATATCGTTACGACAAGCTACAACTTCTAGTAAGTAGCAAGCGTTTGGTAACATTGATATCAAAATCATAGTCACATGTTTGACTCTCTTAAATTGTAAAATTATTTGGAGGAAGGTTGTTTCAGTGTAATAATTATCTCTGTTTCGAAATTAACTGAAGCTTGATGCTTGAGATGCAGTACGGTTTAAAATATTGAATCATGTTATTGTCAAGTAGAGTTTTTTGGTAAGATAACATGTGCTTCATCTGACTACAGTACGGAAATACGAACTTTTCCAAATTCATATACCACTTAAATACTCTTGTGAAAAAAATAGACTAAATTTCAAAATAATGGACCAAAATTGTTAGAAAATTGGAAAATAGTTTAGATTTAATTTTGGCAATATATCATACTAAAATTAGAGGAGACAAGCATAGCAATTCTTTGGATGGAGACCATTAATAAACGAAACAGTATGGGAACTTTAAATTCCTGCCCCAAATACTTCCACGAGGCAGCTGCAACTTGCCAGAATACCAACTCTTTACCTACGACTCATTTATTACCTCAATAATAATGATCATAATTGACGCCATATTTGGTTATATCATGGCTCTTCGAGAAATTTCATACTATATTTAGAGTATTTTCTTTCTCTTTTTATGTGGATAACTGAGATCTTACCTGTACAGACATTGTATTAATGCAGATTCAAGGGTTGAGATCTATTGATATATGTGAGTCCTACTATTTTTTCAGCAAACCCTACAATATTGATAAATCATCATCCTTAAATACATCATTGGAGTAATGATTGTAAATGAGGTTGAAATTATCTCATTATATGTGATCAAATGTTAGTTCTTGGATGAGGTTAATGAGATCCTACACTATGGGTACCGTATTATCCAAAAAATGTGAGGACCCACATGATCTTGATATTGGAATATGGAGAGAAATACTCTCGGCATAGTGCTAAGATTTGGACTTGGAACTAATTCAATCTCAAAAGCTAGCTCTCAAAAGAGGAGATTGTTCATTTCCATATATAGGGCTCCTAGAAATTTTATCCAAACGGTGTGTCGTGACTACTCATTAACATGCCTCTTTATGCGCAAACATCTGGAGTTCTAACTATGAGTAGTCCAACAACGTAACGGTGGAACTTGTCTCTGATATCATGTTGGACTTGGACCTAACTCAACCTCAAAAACTCAAGTGGGAAGATTGACATATTTCATATATAGGACTCACAGAAATTTTATCAGACCAATGCGAGACGACTACTGTATTAGCCCGACTCCTAATTAAGCTAATCTACTGCTTAAACATGATTAACAGATTCTCATTTGATTTTAAGGAGTTGAAAATCGAATTCAAAACGATTGAAATGTTTTTGAGGGCTTCAAGTATTGGGACAGTTCGAAAGCTCCGAAGAGTAGTTCGGAAGCTCCAATCTTGTGACAGTATCATAGGGTATGAGTTTTGATTGGGTGATTGGACTTGAGAAAGTTCGAAAGCTCCGAACCAGAGTTCGGTAGGTCCCAATTGTGTCGACATGTAGTAGCCCGTACCCAGATTTAGCGAGTAACTGTTAATTAATCCAATTAACATGATTAAGGGAATTTCAATTGGATTAGCGGAGCTCGGAAATGGACCCATAATGATCAGAAATGGTCCGGAGGATCAGGAGGAACAGACGCAACGTCTGAGGAACGGACGTTCCGTTCGTGGTCTATAAATAGAGGTGCCGAGATTCATTTCCAGGCACACCGATCATCTCTCTTCTCTCGATTCCTTGGTCTTCCAGCTTAGATCTAGGGCATTCTAGGCGTCCCATTGGGAATCCGAAAGTGGCATAGCGATCCAGGCGTCGTAGCGGAGCAGTGGCCTAGTTTTGAGGCAAGCGACAGCAAAGGGCTGACGACGGACGCAGGCATAGCTTTTTGTTTCCTAAAAATATTTAGGAGTATGCAATAGCTTAGTTAAGGCTTTTAGAGCACTATAATAATATTAGTATCATTTGGCATTGTAGTGCGGATTATAGGCGTAGACCTAGAGCTAGTAGAGCTCGCCTAGCATTTGAGGTACGAAAGTATTGTTCGAGATATCGTGACTGAGTATGCATGTATTATGTGACTGCATGATTTATATGACATGATTTTATGTTGCATACATATGCATCTTGAGCTATCTCTTTTGAGATGTCTGCTAGTAGGGTTTTACCCTATCCTATTAGTGGATGGACTTACATCGATTTGGGTCCGGCGTATCCATTAGTATTTCCGTATGTGAGCCACCTCCTGAAGCGACGGCACAGCGTGCTACATACCAGGGCCCGGTCTGTCTTTGTTATCTGATTCTTGACCTCTAGTCAGTAGACGGTACACTTGCATTCATGTATACTCATACTCTCGTGCTGAGCGTTTTATGCTCACGTCTCGTACTCTGTGTTTCTGGACACCCTATTCCATGGGGCAGGTTTGCGATTGGATGAGGCGGGTGGATCCAAGAGGGGATAGACAGTGGATGGCCAGATGGAGCTTCGTCTAGGTTTTTTATTCTATTGTATTTGGGTTGATACAGCATTCGATTTGGTTGTATAAACTATTTGGGTATTGCAGATTTCTTTTCTTGGGATTGTATAATATTTATTATTTCTGCATCTTATTTTTGGTTTACTGTTTGATTAAGTTAATTGCATGTCTAAGTTATGTTTAGTAGGTAATCTCGATAAGGGTCACTACACGACAGCAGTGTGTTGTCCAATCGGAGATACGTTGTAATACCCGGAAAATCCATATATCCAATCACGAGTGTTAAAAGAATTTTAAATGAATTTTAAGTTATTTTATTTTATTTAGTTATAATTTAAAGGTTATTTTTAATTATATGATTTTATGTGATAAATTCATGATTTAAAAGTTATGTTTAAAAGATTTTGTGCTATGAATTTTGCATGACATTTTATATTTTGAAGTTGAGTTTTAGGTGTTAAAAATATATTTTTAAATATTATGTTAAATTATTTAATGTTATGTGAAATTTCTGATGTTTAATGGTTTCAAATTAGTTTTAATATTTTCACATTGGGATTATTCTGGACAACGAAAAACGAGACTAGCCTACGAACGAGGTTTAAACAAATATTAATTTTATGTTTATTTTAAGTTTCAAGTTGGTGCGGTGTAATTTTTATAATTAGAAGAGAAATATTTAAAATTAAGTATTTGCCACTAATGGGTCGAATTCCAAGCCCATTAGTTACAATTAAGTAGGCATCAAATTATTTCTCAAACTCTCTCTCCTAGCCGCCGCCTACTCCACCCTCTCACTCTCCCTTTTCTCTAGTTCAAACCCTGCACCAAGGAAGATGAAAGATGCCCCGATCTCGTTCGTGCAAGGCTGGGATCGCTACCAAGGTTTCGTTTATCTCCATCCTACAACGATCAGACAATTTTTAAATAATTTTGAAACCACCAATCGAGAATATAAGTATTTTGATATGAAAAGATGTATGTTGATGTGTCAGTTATGTATATTGCATTGATTCTATGAGTTTTTTAAGAGAATGATGTAGAACTGCGAAACGTGAATTGTTCTTGACGTTTATGTGAAAGATTTTGATGAGAAATTGATTCAAATAATTTTAGATCAGAAAATATTGGTGTGAGTATGATGTGTGTGTTTTTAGTTTAAAGGTTTTGAAGTTTGATTTTCTCGATCGAATATTTACAAGTTTAGAAGATTGTCCTTGTGAGAAATCAAGGTTTCAATGAGTGGATGTTTTATGAAGTGATTTTTGGAGTTTTGATCATGTTTTGAGAGATTTTATCTTTTTAAGGGTTTCAAATATTCCAAAATCTGATCTTTGGTTGATGATTGTGTTTTTGATGATGATTCAAAGTTTTGATGTGTTTTTGGTGCCAACATTTTTAGAACGAGTTCTTGGAATATTTTATCGATGTTATTTGATGTTTAAATCATGGGAGAGATTATGTTTGGTGTGTTTTAATGCATTATATCACGATTTCAAGTATGGGATCAAATAGAAATCAGAGTGCGCAGGAAATCCCTCACGCAGGAGGCTGCTGGACCACCCACGCGGGGGTTGGGCAGCCCCTTTATTAAAAAAAAAAAAATTTCTTTCTTTTTCATTTTTGGAATCCTAAATCCATGATCATGATCATTTAAAGTATTTTAAACCTTTTTAAAAGAGTACATACGCACAAAGTGTGAGACCTCGGTTCTAAACATCTAATATCTGGATTAAACAATTATTAAACAACCAATAAACCAAGAATAAAAGCAAATAAATTTTTTTTTTAAAGTAAGAGCCTTGTTCGATCGGTAGAATCCAGCCGATCGAGCGAGCAAGTTTTCCAAAACTTACTGCCTCGGAAGAAATCCAGCGCCGCTCGATCGGTAACATTCCACCGATCGAGCGGGCACCCTTTTGCAAAAACAAAAACTCAGCAATTTGTAAATCGCTCGATCGGTCAAATCTCACCGATCGAGCGGTGACATTACAGAAGCAAAAATACAGCAGAAACTTGATAAAACTCAAACCCAATACATTCAAATCATAATCATGCATTACAATCACAATCTCTCCAAATAATACATGAAGTTCTAGAGTTGATCAACTGCTCAAAAGGATAGAACATGCAACGACAAAATTTAACCATAAAGCTCGCATATTCATACAACATAGACAACAAAGTTTGAGATCTAAACATGTTCCAACATAAACTAGATAGACATGCTGACACGACTTCTAAATCGAGTCTCACTACTATCTCTCCCTCTTGATGCTAACCAGGTCTTCGCTGACTCGATCCTGCCCCACATGTTGCCAAGTACACATACAAAACAAAGCAACAGCCGGATAACTCCGGTGAGAAAGATATTCCAAGTAAAAGCAACATAACAAGCAATACAAGTAATATATCAACAACATGCTTTCAAGACAACATAATCAAATCAAAACAAATAATATGCATGTCTTTAAAATCGGGATATCAATTCTGATAAACAAGGGATTGCTGCTATGCTCTTGGGATCCAGAGGATGAGATCACGTAATGAATCACCGACTCTCCCAATCAAGGTGGTGCCACGTATCCCAATCCCCTAGACTTTGTTGCGACTACGAGGAGTATGCTAACAGTAGGTGAACTTCTACAACCAAGGCCACTCGCAACATAGCCCCCAAAATGTCTAAATAAAAAGGGTCGTTCTGCCCGACAAATCAAAGGTTTGGCTCAAGATGAATGCATAAAAAAACATAAAACATTAAGTCATATAATAAAACTTAAACAACAAAATATATGCTCCACATTCTAGAATAAGTATTGATGCAAGTATGTGATTTTAAGGGGAAAACTCAAGAACCAAATGTCCCGAGTATGCTATCCCGCTAAACGATGACTGCTTGTACCTTTCGATACGAAATTCTCCAACTCTGGATAAGCTACAAATAAAAGGTCATATCAGGAACTATACAACCTAACAACAACAACGGCTCAAGGTAATCTCTATACCGTTCTTCGTCCAACTCTTTGACGATCGAATGCTGCTAACTCAAGGCTCGACAAACACCAAACGAATCTGTATGGAGGCAAAGAAGATCAACAACGACGATCAAAACTCAATGCCAAAGTTCTACAACTCAAAAGCGGTTCAAAATCCCAAAACTCAAACAGGCGGCATAACAGCTATACACCGATCAAACCGAAAACACAGATAGTAGTATACTATCGATATCAACTCATATCAATGCTAATACAACAATAAAGGTTCAAACCCAACAAATCTCAAAACTCAATTTTCTAAATAGGCTTCCAAAAATCATAACAAATCCGAACGACGATCTAATTCAAAACCAACTGAGAATAAACGATCAAAACTCTGTCAAGAACAACATAACCAAAATTCAATCGATTCTAACAACATCTGAAAATATAAGTGTATCTGATCGAAGAACAAATTACGATAGAATGAAGCTCTCGCTGCGGTGATCGCTAAACTGCCTTCAGAAATAAATTCCAATGGACGGATCGAGCTCGGGGAGAAATCTGAAAGCTTGAAAGGAGCAAGAGGCGCAACAATGGAGGAGAATCGATGGAGAAGAAGGAGGAGAAGGAATGGAGACTATTCAAACCTTTTCCCAAGTGTATATAATATATTAAACTTCAAATTTGCATTTTAGTCCCTGAAATTTCCAAAATTTGCAAAATAGACCCTGGTCAAAATCAAATCGGCTCTCGACTTCTGGAAACTCTGATTATCTCAAATAAACTCAATTAAAATAAATTCGGGGCGTTAAAATTCTCCCCCTCTAAGTAGAGATTTCGTCCTCAAAATCAATAAGAATCAATCACATAAGATAGAATAAAGAACAAAAGACAGTAAGAAGAACTCACGTCATCCGAATAACTCAGGAAAATGCTGTCTCATCACTACAACAAAAATGCACAAACACAACACTTAAAAAACAACGCTTTTAATGAAAAGTGTTGTCTTTTTTGAAAAGACAACGCTTTTAGGAAAAAGCATTGTCGTTATATATTTTTTATTAATCAAAGACAACACTTTTTTTAAAAAACGTTGTCTATAAGCTTTTTTTTGGATCAAAGACAACGCTTTTAAAAGTGTTGTCTATTAGCATTTTTTTTCCTATGTATTACAACGCTTTTTAAAAAGTGTTGTAGAACAACTATTATTTTTATTTAAAATAAAACTTAAAATAAAAATAAATAATACTATTTGCTTATCAGATCCCCAAAATTCCCAAACCCCTTCTCGATTTTCTTCTCCGATCCCTTTCTTTTTTTTCACTCTTTCAATTCAAAACCTGATTTCTCCTTTTTCTCTCGATTTTTGCTGGTCTTGCTCGATTCATCAGACGATTTTTCAAGTTATCTCCGACAAAACCTAGTGTCCTTCTTGGTGGATCCTGGTGACAGTGATCGCACTCGCTCCTTAGTGGTATGCATTTTTTGAGTATATGAAATATGTGAATGTATAGGTACTTGATTATTCATTTTCTTTGCTTTTGCTTTACTCTCCGTTGATAGTCTATATGCGCTATTTTTTGGAGTAGTCATTTGATTGTTTGATGCGATGTGTTAGGGTTCAATCTTCGATTGTCAGTGTCTATGGTGCTGATTATTGTTTTAAGATGGGAATGAGAAATAGCTTTGCTGGTCAGGCAAACAAGGAAGAAGGGTTACAGCTTCCGAGAGGAAGGCAGTGAGGTATCAACATGAGTAGAAGGTGGCAAAAGAGGAGGGCTTACGGATGTTGATGCGCCTCAAGAAAATGATGGATTCTAAGGTGAATTTGAAGTTTGAATGTTCTGTCATTTTTTATGGGTCCCATGAATAGGTACTGGAATTGAGCAATGGTGATTGTGTTCTGTTAAATTTTTAAGTTTGGTCTTCCTTTTCTCTGAATATCTTGTTGGTGGAACATATTGATGAATTGGTATTCCTATATCGATTTGCTTTATCAGGTTTTTGTTCGATCTTTGAAATAGTTTAATAAAAAACAAATAGAGTTTGCTTGAAGCAAGTGGCAAGTTGTAAGGATGTCAACACTTCCTTCTTGACTCTTGTGCTGCAACTACTTTTAGTGCCTTAGATGGATTGATGGATTCCCTTTGTTTATTAAAACACGGTCACATTGTCCAAAATATCCTATTCTCTTTGTTGATCTGGCTAATATCTAAAACGACCTGCTTTGGAACCCTATGTTGGTTGATGCAACAAAGACTAAACAACATACTGTATTGAAGTTGGAGTTTATCTATTTTATGGTTGTACAATGCCAGAAGTATTAGTTTGTCTAAGTTAATTCTTCCATTGCACGTAACAGAAACATATTTGATATGGTCCCCTTTTATGTTAGTCTCTAATTTTAATTATTAGTCATCCAGTGCATGAAATATTTTAGTCTTGTCACTTCTTCCGTTGAATAGTCTGATGAGATTAAAAAGCTAATGAATAACTGCTCTATTTTCTAAAATGTTCCATCAGTTTTTTTCTTTTATTTTTTGTTGTTTTTAAATTTCCCTTCATGGCTTCATGGAAGAGCTTATAGTTCATGATTTTAACTACAGTAATTGAAAATAAATGCTGAATAAGGCCAACATAACTTAACACATGCCGCTATTATATCAGTATTATGGTTCTGATCAGTTCGGTATTGATACATAGATGCACAAGAATGAAATGAGGGAAGCATGCTTTAAATCATTCGGTATGCTCCGACAATGCTCTAAGTTTAAGATACCATTTCAGAAGTAGAGGAAGTATGGAGCCACTCTATGCAGAAGTCTCTGTCAGCAACAACATCCAATAGTGATAAAATTTAAGTGGATGTGATTGATTGTGTCTTTGAAAAAGTCTGTTAGGTTAATGCCAGTTCAATTTATTCTATTAATCATGGCAAGATTTATCTTAGCCCGCCTGCAGTTATGAATTTCACTTATCAGCTCAGATGACGCTAATTAAAATTTTGGAAGAGGAGTTTCTTAGCCACTGGATGTTCAAAAAGTGAAGTTTTTGTGGCCAATGCTAGAAGCGTAAACAATGACAGTGATTGTGTCATGGGTAACCATGTTGATGCTAACAAATAATTGCTGTCAAATGCAAGCTCCTGAATCTTAAATATAGAGGGTACTACTCTGATGTCAGAGTGAAAATCTATTGTACTCTATTCAAAAATTGATTTGTGGGCTTGAGTTATATTCTAAAGACGCGTGCTTTTCAAGTGTAAACTAGAAACTTATTTGATTTTTGGGAAACAATTAACTGCAAAATTAACAATTCTGGAGAAAAGGACCAAAATTGATAACCGGTGAATGGTTATTGGACTAAAACTGATTTTTGAATGTGTTGTCGTTGCTTTAAAAAATACAAATGTGACCATTCTGTCCCACATATACACGTTCCTCTATGAGTCCTATGTCTTGTCTTACTTATTTAGCTGATGTATTTGCTCGACTGTTCAGGTTCATAAAGCAGAAGCAGCATCAGTGAATAAGCAAAAGAAGATTGAGGAAATTGAAGCCCAACTTAATGTAGCTGAGGATATTGTAAGAGATCTCAGCGAAGAGTTGAGTGTAGTGCGTGATGAGATGGAAAAGGTAAAAAATGGCAGTAAGCATCTCATTAATGAAGTTGATGCTCTTTTTTCCCAAAAAATAGCCGTTGAGAATCCTATTTTTTACTGGCGGGGAACCGTGGTCACTATTTTTTGGAGGCGTAAAGACACATATAAGATAAACCTATAGAAGACTGCAACATATAAGACTTTGGTGGGATTCAAACTTAAGACCTTAGCCCCAAGTTTCATGCACTCAACCAACTGTCCAACTCAGTTAGCATTAGGGTTAAATTTGAGTAACTTTACTCGAGGGTTGCTGGCTACATATTGACTGATCACTATTATTTTCTCATCGACAGAATAAGTTCAAAGGCAAACAAATGTTAGCATCAGGATATAAAGATGGAAATGGGGACTCAATGAACCGAAATTCGGGTACCGGCATAAAACTAGATGAAAAGAAGAGTAAACCTGAACCACCTAAAGGTTACATACATGTTAGAGCAAGAAGGGGTCAAGCTACTGACAGCCACAGTCTAGATGAAAGGGTATATATATATATATATATATATATATATATATATATATATACCTAAAGGTTACATACATGTTAGAGCAAGAAGGGGTCAAGCTACTGACAGCCACAGTCTAGATGAAAGGGTATATATATATATATATATATGCGTCGAATGTTTCGAAATATATGCACTCATATTATCAAGAATTTTGTTTGTAATGGACAGTTTTCATTTTTAGGCCCGGAGAGAAAAGATCAGTGAGAGGATGAAGATCCTGCAAGGCTTTGTTCCTGGATCTAACAAGGTTTTTCCACTTTTCTACATGATTTTTTAGGAGAAATGTGTAGTACTGGTCTTATCACAAAATCCGGATGCTGGTTTTTATATGGTGTCCGTGTTTGATTTTATTATCATCTAGTGTTTGATGTGTGTGATTAAATTTTTCATCTATTCAGGTTATTGGAAAAGCTCTTGTTCTTGATGAGATAACTAACTACATTCAGTCATTACAGCAACAAGTTGAGGTATCTTTCTTATCTTGCATCATGTGTAGTTTATCCAATTGACTTGTTCTTACACGTTTTTCCTCTCGTCGTAATGGGGATGCTCTAGTTTCTGTCCACAAAGCTTGAAGCAGTTAATTCGAGACTAAAACCCACACTAGAAGGACTGCCTTCAAAATATGTGAGTCATACAATATTTTTTTCACTTTTCTCAGGTTTCCTCTGTCTGGATGAGAATGAAAGTTGCCTATGATAAATAAAGTAGGATAAGAAGATCGATGTTGCCTGTTCCATTGCAGTAACATCTATTTTGTCATGAATTTTTGTGCTTCCAAGAAGTAAAGAAACGTTGTATTCTTCCTATTCGAACAGAATACTGGTTAAATTAGAATGGAACATTTGTTTGTTAAAAACAAGAGACTCCAGAGCCTTTAAAATTCTTCTCTTTGGAGGTTGGATTTCAAGTTCTGTAGATTTTTCTTCATCCTTAGCCTCAATCATGTCACACTTCTACTGAACAGAGAAATGATCTGTATCCACATTCTCTATGTAATAATTCAAAAATTTATTGCTTATCATCATCCTATCTGTTCAAATTTGGAATATTTTCGATAAGTCCAGTGATTTAGCGTGATTTAGCTTTATGAAAGTTGATTCACATCAGATTTTCATACGTATCTGTGAGTCTCATTTCGACCCAATTGGTTGCATGCAGGAAGAAAAAATAGCCGTTGAGAATCCTATTTATTCATAAAAATCCTATTTATTCATATCAATCCATAATTGGACCTGCTTCATCACTATTTACTCTCCTTTTCTTTCCCTTTCATGCCGTGTTTTTATGCATAATTGGACCTGTCAGTTTCCTTTGAAAATTTGAGTTCATTTAACTTTACACTATAAATATTATATTTTGTTTTAGATTTCACAATTCAAATTAGTAAAAAATTGTTGCAACATCTGCGGAAAAAATACTTTTTCCTTTCACTTTTGTTGATACAGATGTAATCCGAATTTTGTTTGACCAAAGACAAGTTTTTGTCATGGTTTGATTTTTCTTGATATGTAATTTTCTTCGCTATCTGGAGGCTTCACTTTCTCTAGCTAATTTTTAAATCTTTTACTCGGAATCATAAATTGAAATTGAGCATGTTGTAGCTCTTGCTCTTCGTTTCTTTACCGTGAATCCTAGATATTTCCATATTTTATATAAATATTCCTTAAATTTCTTTGATCTCTTGTCAAATTATGAAAATTTATTTATCATAGAATCTGACAAAATGGACTTCAGTGAAATTACTCATTTGGTGCCTTAGTCAAACCATTTTTACTTGTACAACTCAAATATGTTGGATACCCAGGTGTTACATTATAAAACAATGCTAGATGAAACCATGGAACATTGAGTTGGATACGCGCTCAACTTGAATAACCATCCATCTTTAAGGCAATAAAGTATAGATTTTCTTGTAGAATCCAAATTTTCATGTCAGTGGTGATACCAAGTCTCAAATTCAGCATCTATCTTTCTTGCCAGATTCTTGTGGAATTGTCCAGAACGAATGCTTCTTGTAATGATATATCCTTAAGCAACTTGTGGCTTGAATTTGTTCGACCATTCATTGTCCAGAACGAATGCTTCTTGTAATGATATATCCATTATAATTTGTTCAACCATTCATTTTTAGCAACTTGTGGCTTGAATTTCGTAATTCGTAGTTCATGTTATTTGCTGCCAAATATGTGTTTGCTTTTACTTTTCATTTTAATCTATTCATATTTGTTTTATGTTTGTTTTTATTTTTAATAATTTATAGTATGGAGATACAAATTAAAGGAAAAGAGATTGTTGCGGCTTTTATGAAAGCTTGGGACGCTAACATGTGCTGAAGGAAGGAATCAAAGTTTTTCGAGATTAATGCATAGTTTTTTTCTAGTGTTCATTAATTTATAATTTGATTATTTTTATATTTGAATGATTTATAATATTGGAAGATTCTATATTAAATTTTATTTTACAAATTTTTGAATTTTGAGTGATTTATAATATTAAAAATTTGTGAATTAAATTTTTTTTTGTTTTTTATTTGAATAAAGACAACGCTTTTTTTAAGCGTTGTCTTTACCAGAAAAGACAACGCTGTTTTAAGCGTTGTCTTTTTCAGATACAACGACGCTTAAAAAGCGTTGTCTTTTCCAGAAACGACAACGCTTTTTATAAAAGACAACGCTTAAAAAACGTTGTCTTTTTTAGATACGACAACGCGTTTTTCGCGTTGTCTTTGAGAGTGGTCTTTTAAAACACTGGCTAAGACAACGCTTTTTTGGGGACATTAACAACGCGAAAAAAGCGTTGTCTTTAGCCGTTTTTCTTGTAGTACATGTCAGCTTCTGTCTCCCAAATCGCTTCCTCGACTCCGTGACGGCTCCACTGCACTTTCACCAAAGGAATCAACTTGGTTCTGAGCTGCTTCTCCTTTCGATCAAGGATCTGAATCGGTCGCTCAAAGTAGCTTAGAGTCTCGTCCAACTCGGCCTCATCAGGCTGAAGAATATGAGAAGGATCTGGATGATATTTCCGCAACATAGAGATGTGAAAAACGTCGTGAATACCGAATAAAGACGGAGGAAGTGCAAGCCTATAGGCAAGATCGCCTAGATTCTCGAGAATCTCATACGGTTCGATGAATCTCGGAGATAACTTCTCTCTCTTTCCAAATCTAACAGTGCCTTTGAAAGGAGAAATCTTAAGGAAAACTCGGTCTTCCTGCTCGAAACTCAAAGGTCTACGCCTGATATTCGCATACTTAGACTGTCTATCCTGAGCTGACTTCATTCTTGACTGAATGATCTTTACTTGCTCTGCCATATCTCGAAGCATATCCGGTCCCAAATCAGTTGACTCGGACAAATCGTCCCAAAACAAAGGAGATCGGTACTTCTTACCGTACAAAGCCTCAAAAGGCACCATACCGATACTCGCTTGGAAACTATTGTTGTAAGAAAACTCGACAAGAGGCAAAGAATCCTGCCAACTAGTGCCAAAGTCTAGCACTACTGCTCGAAGAATATCCTCTAACGTCTGGATTGTTCGCTCTGACTGTCCATCGATCTGAGGATGATAAGCAGTACTCAGATGCAATCAAGTACTCAGTGCCTCCTGAAGACTGTGCCAAAAGTGCGAAGTAAATCTAGGGTCTCGGTCTGAAATGATCGACTTTGGCACGCCGTGCAATCTCACAACGCTGCTAACATATAACTCAGCCATCTGATCGTGACGATACGTCATCCTGTACGGGATAAAACATGCAGACTTCGTCAATCTGTCGATCACTACCCAAATAGCATCGCATCCTCAAACAGATCGCGGTAGCTTCGTGACGAAATCCATAGAAATGTGATCTCACTTCCATTCAGGAACAGATAGACTGTGCAACAGACCTCCCGATCGCTTCCTCTCTGCTTTCACCTGCTGACAGTTCAAACATAGAGATATAAATCTAGCAACATCGCTCTTCATCCTTTTCCACCAAAACTGGTTCTTCATATCATTGTACATCTTCCGACCTCCAGGATGAACACTGAACCGACTGCAATGAGCCTCTCGGAGAATACGCTGTCTCAACTCTGATATATCAGGCACAACAATAAGGTTATTCACAAACAAAACATCATTTCTAACCTGGAATTTAGACTGATTCCCAGATCTGAATTTCTCTACTGAAATCTGAGTGCTCGGATCAGACTTCTGTGCTTCTTTGATCAAAATAAATAACTCTGGCTCGGCTTGAATAGCAAATACCCTGATAGGCTTCCTATCTGTTTCAAACTCTAAACCAGAAGTGCAACAATCATCGATCAACTGAGAAACACCGATAGTATAAAGAGATAAAGAACAAAGCTTTCGGCTCAAGGCATCTGCAACTTCATTCGAATTTCCCGGATAATACTTGATTTCACAGTCGAAATCCTTCAACATATCTAACCATCTCCTCTGTCTCATATTCAGCTCTGCCTGTGAAAACAAGTATTTAAGGCTCTTATGGTCAAAAAAGATCTTGAAAGACTCACCATAAAGATAGTGAAGCCAGATCTTCAAAGGAAATACGATCGCAGCGAGTTCCAGATTATGAACCAGATAACGAGTCTCATGTGGCTTCAGCTGCCTCAATGCATAAGCTATCACGTTCTTATGCTGCATAAGAACACATCCCAAGCCTCGGTTAGAAGCATCGCAATACACGGTAAAACCTTCGGTACCTTTTGGAATGGAAGGAATCGGAGCACTGGTCAGTCTCCTATTCAGATCAATAAATATAGCCTCACAATCTGCAGTCCAGATAAAAGGCACATTCTTCTGAGTCAGCTTGGTAATCGGCTTGGCAATAGACGAGAATCCCTCGATGAATCAGCGATAATAACCAGCTAAACCCATAAAGCTTCGGATCTCAGGCACTGATGTTGGTCTAGGCCAATTCTTAATCGCTTCAATCTTGCTGGGATCGACAGACATCCCATCTCCAGAAATAATATGATCGAGAAAGACAACTCGATCCAACCAGAATTCACACTTGGATAGCTTGGCAAACAACTGCTCAACTCGCAAAATCTGTAAGACGATCCTCAAATTCTCTGCATGGTCAGTATGGTCCTTCGAATAGATAAGAATATCATCGATGAAGATAATAACAAACTCATCCAAATAGCGCTGAAAGATACGGTTCATCAAACCCATAAAAATTGCTGGATCGTTAGTCATACCAAATGGCATGACTATAAACTCGAAATGACCATACCTCATTCTGAATGCGGTCTTAGGAACATTTTCCTCTCGCACTCTCAGCTGATGATAACCTGACCTCATATCAATCTTTGAATAGACAGAAGAACCCTGCAGCTGATCAAAAAGGTCATTTATTTGGGGTAAATGATACCTGTTCTTTACCATTGCTTGATTCAGTTGACGGTAGTCAATACAGAGCCGCATAGAACCATCCTTCTTACGAACAAACAGAACAGGAGCTGTTGCGATATTTTTGTGCCCGCAAGTGCACGGTGTCAAGTTTTAATATACGATGAGTAGAGTATCGTTCACACTAGGATTGAAAATTTATATTCACACTAAATACTGTAATTAAAATAATCTCAACTTTGTTCAGAAAATCAAAGTTTAAAATTCAATAAAATAAAATAAATCTATAATTTTAAGGATGGCTTTGGGTACACGATATGATACGGGTTCTAGATACAAGATATCACTCGATTTTCATTCATGCAAATTATATCAATTGATTATATCATCTATTCCAATTTATAGGCCAAGAACCCTTAATTGTTATTTACTGCCTCTCCCGAGCACCGAGTAAATGTTATTATTCTAATGCTAATTTCGATATCCCTATCAGAAATCAAACAACAAAATAATTTATCAAATTCTATGGTTCTCTTTCAATGACCTCAAAGGAACTTTTAAGCCTCCCGACTCTACAAAAATCCTAGGTTGTGTTTCCTATGATCCTATTCAAAATCTCCTCTCCCGAGCGCCAGATTTCAAATAAATATAACAATTCAATTAGTGATCAAGTAATTGAAAGACAATCAAATCAAGAATACACAAATAAATTGTTAAGAACAAATAATAGTAGGCAAAATAATAGTCAAAACATGAAACTCCAATAAAGATCCGTCAATATCTAGAAACAACTAATAAGTTTATAATGAAATAATCAAACACATAGACATATCCAAAAATCTCATCATAAATCAAGGAAAATAATAAAAATCACAGAGTAGAGTTGATTCTCCGTCCCCAGATGAATTTCCTCTGTCGTGTGATTCGATTATCCCTTTTCATTCGCTCTCACGTCTCAAATCCATGTCTCAAGCCTACTTGAATGCGTAGTTGTGTGGTTCTCTTGTTTGGGTATCTCTACTTCTCTTCTCAAATCTCTCAAATTTGTGTGTGTTGTTGTGCGGCGGCTCTCCCCTTGATTGTTTCCTTGAAGTCCCTTTTATATGTCCTCGAAGCCCGACAAATCGAGAGTTTTAAAGTTGCAAAAATCTGCCAATTTCTCGCACAGAGCGGCGCGGGCGCGCAATAGAGTGGCGAGAGTGCGCCTGAGCCTCAAATTTACACTTCTTTTCAAGTCCAGGGACGGCGCGGGCGCTCCTTCCTCTCGCATGAGGAATTCTGCAACGCGTGACAATTTTCAAAAAATTATATCTCCCAAACTAACCGTCGGATTGAGCTGAAATTTTGACACCAACTTCAAAACATCTTAAACTTGAATAAGAACTGTGGAGATTGGATTTTGATTCTTCAATAATTCCCAGTAATTTTCTGAAGTTGCTGCTGCATAATTCATCATTCCGCTTCTTCTTGCTACTTTCGCGCAAATTCTTGCAACTCACAAAAACAAAAAAAAAATATTCATAATACCCACCCGATACATCACAAAAGTCAATTCAAATCATATATAAATTAACTGCATAAAATGCACTTATTAAATTCTCCAAAACTTAAACTTTTGCTAGTTTCGAGCATAACAATAATGAGTAATATAGTTGGCCTCCGAATTTTTACATTCCAAGATTAAATACACATGTCCGCTAATTTTCTCAAGAGTTCTCGTGTGTGTGTGATTCACCAATCTTGTCTATCCTCCTCGCTTTCGATACACTAGTGCAACAAGTTTGTTTCATAGAATCATCAACTCCGCTCTCTAGTTTCAAAACACTCTCCACCATGTTCAACTTTCTACTCACTAGGATAAAAAGGACTTTTCAAGTTATATCAAAGATTTTCATAACATCGCTGGATTTTGCACCTAATTTTATTTTAGCCCCATAAATTACCCGCAAACTTAGCTATAACTAAAGATAGGATTCGGATTTCAATCCTCTCGTCTATAGCCCGGATGGAGCATCAACCCCATTTTTTCCGCAAACTTAGCCATGGATTGGTGATTAGAATTTCAATCCCTTTACAGAGCCGGATGGAGTTTGTTTTAACAAAAATTAATTTTTTTTCACTTTTGCAACCCCATTTATTCTGCATACTTAGCCAAGGACAAGGGAATTAGGATTTCAATTCCTTATCAATGACCCGGATGGATTTATTATTAATTTTTTTATATTTTAATGCCTAAATCATTTCTAAGCTCGTAGAAGTCTACCTCAGTTTCAAGCATAAATCACCAAAGTTAAGAATCAAATCATCCAATTCACTTACAATATCACAAAGCTTCTCTAACCACTAGAGTCTAGACAATCAAGGCATAGTGCATATGGGTGGGAACTCAAGATTAAATATAGCTAACATTAACATTTTTAACACCAAAAATTATTTTCATCATAAGCCAAAACAATTACACATCATGCATTTAAATCACACTAACTCATAAAAAAAAATTCATAATTTTCAAACTTCACACATCCCCCCAAACTTAAAATGTGCATTGTCCTCAATGTAAAATAAACAAATTAAATAGCAGAGGAATACACGTACCTGTGACAACGACCATCAGTAGTCGTCATTTTTTTCATCGTAATTTGTAGCGCATTGGGGATATAGTATGGGTAACACCACCAAACTTCATCTCTACACAACCTAAAAAAAATGACGAGGGACAAAAATTTAAGAAGTAATTACATAAAACTCAAATAAACATAATAAATAAATAATACTAAAAACTCTTGAGTTGCCTCCCAAGCAGCGCTTAGTTTATAGTCCTCAGCCCGACTGCATCTGCACTTTCAAAACTTTAAGATCTGTGAATAAACTGCAGACATAGACAAAACAAAATAAATTAATCCAAAAATAATGATAATAATAAATAGACAATAAAAATAAAAATTCTAAATCAAAATCAAGATCACTTGGTAAAAATATTAGTGCACAATAAATTGAATCAATCCCCGACAACGGCGCCAAAAACTTGTTGCGATATTTTTGTGCCCGCAAGTGCACGGTGTCAAGTTTTAATATACGATGAGTAGAGTATCGTTCCCACGAGGATTTAAAATTTATATTCAAACTAAATACTGTAATTAAAATAATCTCAACTTTGTTCAGAAAATCAAAGTTTAAAATTCAATAAAATAAAATAAATCCATAATTTTAAGGTGGCTTTGGGTACACGATATGAGACGGGTTCTAGATACAAGATATCACTCGTTTTTCATTCATGCAAATCATATCAATTGATTATATCATCTATTCCAATTTATAGGCCAAGAACCCTTAATTGTTATTTACTGTCTCTCTCGAGCACCGAGTAAATGTTATTATTCTAATGCTAATTTCGATATCCCTATCAGAAATCAAACAACAAAATAATTTATCAAATTCTATGGTTCTCTTTCAATGACCTCAAAGGAACTTGTAAGCCTCCCGACTCTACAAAAACCATAGGTTGTGTTTCCTATGATCCTATTCAAAATCTCCTCTCCCGAGCGTCAGATTTCAAATAAATGTAACAATTCAATTAGTGATCAAGTAATTGAAAGACAATCAAATCAAGAATACACAAATAAATTGTTAAGAACAAATAATAGTAGGCAAAATAATAGTCAAAACATGAAACTCCAATCAAGATCCGTCAATATCTAGAAACAACTAATAAGTTTATAATGAAATAATCAAACACATAGACATATCCAAAAATATCATCATAAATCAAGACAAATAATAAAAATCACAGAGTAGAGTTGATTCTCCGTCCCCAGATGAATTTCCTCTGTCGTGTGATTCGATTATCCCTTGTCATTCGCTCCCATGTCTCAAATCCGTGTCCCAAGCCTACTTGAATGTGTAGTTGTGTGGTTCTCTTGTTTGGGTGCCTCTTCTTCTCTTCTCAAATCTCTCAAATTTGTGTGTGTTGTTGTGTGGCGGCTCTCCCCTTAATTGTGTCCTTGAAGTCCCTTTTATATGTCCTCGAAGCCTGTCAAAGAAAGCCCGACAAATTGAGAGTTTTAAAGTTGCAAAAATCTGCCAATTTCTCGCACAGAGCGGCGCGGGCGCACAATAGAGTGGCGAGGGCTCTCCTGAGCCTCGAATTTACACTTCTTTTCACGTCCAAGGACGGCGCGGGCGCGCCTGAAAGCGGGGCGGGCGCGCCTTCCTCTCGCATGAGGAATTCTGCAACGCGCGACAATTTTCAAAAAATCATATCTCCCAAACTAACCATCGGATTGAGCTGAAATTTTGACAGAAACTTCAAAACATCCTAAACTTGAATATGAATGGTGAAGATTGGATTTTGATGCTTCAATAATGCCCAGAAATTTTCTGAAGTTGCTGCTCCATAATTCATCATTCCGCTTCTTCTTGCTACTTTCGCGCCAATTCTTGCAACTCACAAAAACAACAACAAATATTCATAATACCCACTTGATACATCACAAAATTCAATTCAAATCATATATAAATTAAGTGCATAAAATGCACTTATCAGGAGCACCCCAAGGCGACACACTAGGTCTGATGTATCCCTTAGCAATCAAATCCTCCAGTTGCTTCTTCAATTCTCTCAATTCAATCAGTGTCATACGATAGCTCAATGGTACGAGGGATCAGAAAAATTTGTACTTAATCCTGGAGGTACAAGGTTCGATCCCTGGGGAGGGCAAAAACTCCCCTAGCCAGGTGGGGAGAAGGTCATGAGTTAGAAAATGGTTGCGGGCCCCCTGAGATGTAAAGGGACGCACCCGGACCATTACACAAAGTTTCAAGTTTTAATGTCAAGAACGAAAGAAAGACTCACGTGGACCGGTTTTAGTTATGTAATGCATTATATGCTAGTACGTTCTCATGAAAGCTATATTATCTATGAAAGCATGAAATTTTATGAAAGATATATGGACGTGTTTATCTTTATTTCATTCAGCATACATGATTTTCAAGTATGAAAGTATTTTAAAAACCATGACATGATAAGTCTCAAGTTATTTTCAAGGTTCAGGATGATATGATGTTTTTAAGAAATTTTTAAGTATGTTTCATGAACGATAAGAAGTTTTATGATGCAAATATTTCATGATGAGTATGATGAAACAATAAGAAAGTTTATGAAAGAAATGCTTATGACAATGATATTTATGATGAGAAAGTATGACGAAGTTTATGATGTTATGATGATGTATGAAAAATATTTCGATGTTGTGTGTGCTTTTGTGGTGGCAATACGGGACTGGTACTTCGGATTCAGCCCCAGAGGGGCCTTTCTAAATATGTGCTCACGAGACAGAATGTTAGGACTGGCTCCCTGGAATGAGCCTTGAGGAGGACCTTTCCAAAGAATGAAAGTTTAAATGACCGATGTCATATGGTAGTTGTACAACGAATCCGTGATCACGGGAACCAATGATGTGCTCATAAAGATGGTTGCCACAATTGCATGTATCTCATCACCCTTATACGACAAGTTTTTTTAAGATCTGTTTATGTTATGTCATTGCATTAAGTTTTATGTTTTTTTAATACAATATACGTATGTATATCTTGTTGAATCTTTAGACTCACTATACTTGATTGGTGCAGTTAGATTTGAGATGTAAATGAATTAAAAGCTTTGGTGGAAAGGCTGTAGTGTGAGACCTCGATTCTAAACCACTAATCTCGGATTAAACAACAAGTAAGCGAACAAGAATCCAAGAGTAAAACAATTCAAAAGTTTTTTTTTTTTTTTTTTAAAAGACCCGCGCCCGCGCGAGGTACTAAATTCGCGCGCGCGCGGGCAAACGATTCCGAGACCAACCAAAGGCTCGCGCCCGCGCGAGGCACCAAGCTCGCGCGCGCGCGGGCAAACCATTCAGAGGCCCAACGGAGGCCTCGCGCGCGCGCGAGGAACGCCTCGCCCGCGCGCAGAAGGCCTGGGCAGAAATGCTCAGGCTGCAGAAAAAGGAAAAGGAATTCCGCGCTTGGTCCGACATGCCTTCAAATACAATTACAATAACAGAGTGTAGGGAAACATGCCATAACAAGTCATGCTTTCAGAAGGCCTAAAAACAACCAGAAGTCTAAATCGATACAACAACAACATACTTCGATTTTAGATTACAATCCGAATACAAACTAATTCGAATAACAAAACATATCAAGTTCGAGTTCTAACATGCTTCAATCTTAAACTAGATAAACATGCTAATTCGACTTCTAAACCGAGTCTCACTTCTACTACTTGCCCTCGAAGCTAACCATGCCTCTTCTGACTTGTTCCTGCCCCACCTGTTGCCAAGTACACATACAAAACAAAGCAACAGCCGGATAACCGGTAAGAATGATAATCCCAGTAAAAGCAACATATCAAGTAATGAATACGCAACATGCTATCAAACCACATATTCAAGTCGAAGTTAATGATATGCATGTCTTTAAAACCAGGATATCGATTCTGATAAACACGGGAGTATTGCTCTGCTTTTGGGATCCCGAGGATGAGATCACGTAACGACTCACCGACTCTTCCAATCGAGGTGGTGCCACGTATCCCACTCCTCTAGACTTTGAGCAACCATAATGAGTATGCTAGCACTAGGCAAAATACTACGACCTAGGCCACTCAATCATAGTTCCCAAACGTCTAACAAAAAGGGCGGTTCTGCCCGCTGAAATCAAAGTAGGCTCAAGATGAATGCATAACATAAACATAAACATAAGCCACATAACAAAACCCAATCAATCAACAATTACGAGTTCCACGTGCTAGAACAAGTATCAATGCAATATGTGATTTAAAAAGGGAAACTCGAGAACCAACAGTCCCGAGTATGCTATCCCGCTACGATGACTGCTTTTACCTTTCAATGCAGTAGCTCCAACTCTGGATAAGCTACAAAAGAGATTGTATCAACAACTAGACAACCTCAACAACAAACAACGGTTCAAGGAAATCTCTTTACCGTTCTTCGTCCAACTCTCGACGAACAATGCTGCTAACACAGGGCTCGAAACACTCCAACGAATCTGTTCAGATACAAGAGATTGATCAACAACAAAGACCAACTTACAAGCCACGTTTAACAACTCAAAAACGGTTCGAAACCCTCAAAACTCAAACCGACGGCATAACGGCTATAAACTGAACAAACCGGCAACGCAGACAGCAGTTCAATACTGATATCAACTCAATTCAATGCTAAAACCACAACAACAAGACAAACCCAACAAATCTCAAAACCCACATTTTCGAATAATACTTCCAAAAATCATAACAATTCCGAACGTCGCTCTAATTCAAAACCGACAGATAATAAACGATCAGAACTCTGTAGAGAACAACATACTCGAATATAGAACGATTCTAACAACATCCAAAAACTAGAATGTATCCGATCGTAGAAAAACTTACGATATAACGGAGCTCTCGCTGCAGTGATCGATAATCTGCCTTTAGAAATAAATTCCAACGGCCGGATCGAGCTCGGACTGAAATCTGGAAGCTCAAGAACACGTTTGGTTGCCTTCAATGGAGTCTAGGCGTGAGGAGGAAGGAGATGGGATGAAATAATGAGTCAAAATAAGTGTAGATAATATATAAAATTCCATATTTGCATTTTAGTCCCTGAAATTTCCAAAATTTGCAAAAAGGACCCTGATCAAAATCAAACCGGCTCGAGAACTCTGTAATCTCTGATTAACTCAAATAAACTCATTTAAGATAAAAACGGGGCGTTACAATTCTCCCCCACTAAGAAGAGATTTCGTCCTCAAAATCAACGAGAACCACAACTCATAAGATAGAATAAAGAACTAAAGACAGTAAGAAGAACTCACGTCATCCGAACAACTCTGGAAAATGTTGTCTCATGTCAGATTCTGTCTCCCAAGTCGCTTCCTCGACTCCGTGACGGCTCCACTGCACTTTCACCAACGGAATCAACTTGGTCCTGAGTTGCTTTTCTTTCCGATCAAGGATCTGAATCGGTCGCTCAAAATAGCTCAGGGTCTCGTCTAACTCGGCTTCGTCAGGCTGAAGGATATGAGAAATATCTGGTTGGTACTTTCGCAGCATAGAGACGTGAAAAACGTCGTGAATACCAGATAAAGACGGAGGAAGTGCAAGTCTGTAGGCAATATTGCCTATCTTCTCGAGAATCTCGTACGGACCGATGAATCTCGGAGATAACTTTCCTCTCTTACCGAATCTGACGGTGCCTCTGAACGGAGAAATCTTAAGGAATACACGGTCTCCCTGCTCAAAACTCAGAGGTCGACGTCTGACATTCGCATACTTCGCCTGTCTATCTTGAGCTGACTTCATTCTGGTCTGAATGATCTTAACCTGCTCTGCCATATCTCTAAGCATCTCCGGTCCCAAATCTGGTGACTCGGACAATTCATCCCAAAACAACGGAGATCGGCACTTTCTACCATACAAAGCCTCAAAAGGCGTCATACCGATACTCGCTTGGAAGCTGTTGTTGTAAGAAAACTCGACAAGAGGCAAAGAATCCTGCCAACTAGTGCCAAAGTCTAGCACTACCGCTCGCAGCATATCCTCCAACGTCTGGATAGTCCGCTCTGACTGTCCATCTGTCTGAGGATGATAAGCTGTACTCAGATGCAATCGAGTACCAAGTGCCCCTGAAGACTGTGCCAGAAGTGAGAAGTGAATCTAGGATCTCTGTCTGAAACGATCGACTTCGGTACACCATGCAATCTCACAACATTGCTAACATATAACTCAGCCATCTGATCATGACGATACGTCATCCTGTACGGAATAAAACACGCAGACTTCGTCAATCGATCGATCACTACCCAAATAGCATCGCATCCTCGAACGGATCGTGGTAGCTTCGTGACAAAATCCATAGAAATGTGATCCCATTTCCATTCAGGAACAGATAGGCTGTGCAAAAGACCACCTGGTCGCTTCCGCTCTGCTTTCACTTGCTGACAATTCAAACACCGGTATACAAATCTCGCAACATCGTCCTTCATTCTCTTCCACCAGAACTGACTCTTCAGATCGTTGTACATCTTACGACCTCCAGGATGAACGCTAAACCGACTGCAATGAGCCTCTCGGAGAATACGCTGTTTCAACTCCGAAATATCAGGCACAACAATACGGTTATTCACAAACAAAACGTCATCTCTAACCTGGAATTCTGACTGATGCCCAGTTCTGACTTTCTCTACTGAAACCTAAATGCTCGGCTCAGACTTCTATGCTTCTCTGATTGCAACAAACAACTCCGGCTCGGCTTGAATAGCAAACACTCTGATAGTCTCCCTATCTGTTTCAAACTCTAAACCAGAAGTGCAACAATCATCGACCAACTGAGAAACACCGATAGTTGAAAGAGATAAAGAACAAAGCTTTCGGCTCAAGGCATCTGCAACTGCATTCGACTTCCCTGGATAATACTTAATCACACAGTCGAAATCCTTCAACAGATCTAACCATATTCTCTGTCTCATATTCAACTCTGCCTGTGAAAACAAATACTTAAGACTCTTATGATCAGAAAAGATCTCGAAAGACTCACCATAAAGATAGTGACGCCAGATCTTCAAAGCAAATACAATTGCTGCAAGTTCAAGATCATGAACCGGATAACGAGTCTCGTGCGGTTTCAGCTGCCTCGATGCATACGCTATCACATGCTTGTGCTGCATAAGAACACAACCCAAACCTCGGTTAGAAGCATCGCAATACACTGCGAAACCTCCAGTACCCTTCGGAATAGAAAGAATTGGAGCACTGGTCAGTCTCCTCTTTAGATCAACAAAGCTAGCCTCACAATCTGGAGTCCAGACAAAAGGCGCATTCTTCTAAGTCAGCTGGGTAATAGGCTTGGCAATAAACGAGAAACCCTCGATGAAACGACGGTAATAACCAGCTAAACCCATGAAGCTTCGGATCTCCGGTACTGATGTCGGTCTAGGCCAATTCATAACCGCTTCGATTTTGCTGGGATCGACAGAAATCCCATCTTCAGAAATAATATGACCGAGAAAGATAACTCGATCTAACCAGAATTCGCATTTCGATAGCTTGGCAAACAACTGCTCAACTCGTAAAATCTGCAAGACGATTCTCAAGTGCTCTGCATGGTCAGTACGGTTCTTCGATTAGATAAGAATATCATCGATGAAAATAATGACGAACTCATCTAAATAACGCTGAAAGATACGGTTCATCAAACCCATAAAAACAGCTGGAGCGTTATTCAAACCGAACGGCATGACTATAAACTCAAAGTGACCATACCTCGTTCTGAATGTGGTCTTAGGAACATCTTCCTCTCGCACTCTCAGCTGATGGTAGCCTGACCTCAGATCAATCTTAGAGTAGACAGAAGAACCCTGCAGTTGATCAAACAAGTCATCTATTCGGGGTAAAGGATACCTGTTCTTAACTGTAGCCTGATTCAATTGGCGGTAGTCGATACAGAGCCGCATAGAACCATCCTTCTTCCGAACGAATAGAACAGGAGCACCCCAAGGCGATACACTAGGTCTGATGTATCCCTTGGCAATCAAATCCTCAAGCTGCTCCTTCAACTCTCTCAATTCAACAAGTGCCATACGATAAGGAGCTTTTGAAATAGGTTGAGTACCTGGCACTAAGTCAATGCTGAATTCAACCTCTCGAATGGGTGGCAATCTAGGAACATCTTCCGGAAACACATCAGCAAAATCTCTAACTACTGGTAAGTCAACCAAAGCTGGGCTAGATTTCAGTACATCAACCGCATAAACCAAAAATCCTTCTGCACCTCTCTGTAACAAATGAGTCATAGATAACACTGAAATCAAAGGAATTCTAGATCGAGAACCCTTACCAAAGAATTTCCACTCGTCTGCCATTTCAGGTCTGAACCTGACAACCTTCAGAAAACAATCAACTGTCGCCCTGTACTTGGTTAAAGCATCTATCCCGACAATACAATCAAAATCTGGCAGCCCAAGTACAATACAGTCGAATTCTAACAAATTCCCCTCAAAACAAAGTTCACAGTTCCTGACTAGTCGGACAGAAACAATTCCTCCACCCAAAGGTGAAGTAACAGCTACTACTGTAGGCAACAATTCAGTTGGCAAAGCATGCAATAACACATATTTCTCAGAGATAAAGGAATGGGAAGCACCTGTATCTATCAAGACATGAGCAGAATGACCGAAAATCGAACAGTTACCTGCTATGACATCGTTAGGTGCTGCCTGAGCCTGATCCTCTGTCAATGCAAAGACTCGTGCTTGCTGTCTCGGAGGCTGATTTGCACTAGAGCTACCTCCCTGTCTGTTCTGCTGTTGCTGGGGTTGGAAAGAGTGCACTGCAGACGACTGCCTCTCCGGCTGAGCTGCAGGTCTAGACGAACTCCCACTCTGAGCTCTATCTCTATTACGTTGAGGGCACACTTTAGAGAAGTGTCCCAGTTGCTGACATGTGTTACAATTGCCGAAGACTCCCACACACTGATCCGGTGAGTGTCTTCCTCCACACTTGCTGCAGTACAAGGATGATGACCCAGAACTCGGTCCTGAACCGAATTGCTTCGAACCACTGGAACTGGACGAACTGTTCCCCTGTCTCTTGAACTGTTTACCTCTTGCCTTGTACTGATCCTTTCTGTTTCCCCCACTGTTTCCACCTTCATACCTCTGCTGCTGGTTCTGATGTTGAGGTGGCTGATTCTGGTACTGAGATGGTTGGTTCTGATACTGTCTCTGCTGCTGAGGTGCCCCCTGATTACCTCTTTGCCTCCACAAGCCTGCTTCTGCTCCCTTTGCGTAATTCATGGCATCCGCAAAGTTGCTAGGCCTGTTGGTGTTAACCAACGTGAAGACATCGGGGTTCAACCCGTTGATGAACTGATCTGCCTTAGCTTCTTCATCTCCAGCAATTAGCGGTGCAAAACGCAACAGACTATCGAACTTAGCCACGTACTCTTCAATGTTCAGATTCCCTTGCCTCAGATTTGCAAACTCTGCTCCCTTATCCTTACGATACGAGATAGGGAAAAACCGCTTATAAAACTCAGATTTAAAAAGAGTCCAAGTAACCTCTGTACCTCTACTCTCAAATGCTTTCTTTGTCATGATCCACCAGCTCTTAGCACCACCACGCAGCTGATGAATTACTAACCTGATTCGGCGGTCATCTGTGTAGTCAATGGAATCAAACAACTGATCCATATCATCCAACCAACTCTCACAGTCAACTGGATTTTCTGAACCCATCAACAATGGCGGATTGAACGACTGAAACCTCTTCAGCAAGGTTTCCATAGGAGTTGCTGAAGCATCCAACTGATCAACCTCAGTGCTAGCTTGCTCAGTCGCAGGGATAACTGGTGGTGTGTTTCTGTTTATCACTCGACGAGGACCCATCTGATAATCAAAGGTTAGGACACGAGATATCTCAATCGCTACCGTTCAGTGCCCTTACAACCGCTTGGAATACCGAATACCAGTCGAGAACAGAAACAGTTATATCTCAAGTAGATCATGCTTTAATAATTTAAATCACACAACCATGTAATTCAAATAATGCTCAAACAATAAAGCATGCTCGCATGGAATTAAGTACACAATTAAATAATTCAAACACATGCGAGGAGTCATTACACACAGACTCGATCTACCCCGCTCACTCTAGTTCGACCAAGAATCTTAACGCTTTGATACCACTTAATGTGAGACCTCGATTCTAAACCACTAATCTCGGATTAAACAACAAGTAAGCGAACAAGAATCCAAGAGTAAAACAATTCAAAAGTTTTTTTTTTTTTTTTTAAAAGACCCGCGCCCGCGCGAGGTACTAAGCTCGCGCGCGCGCGGGCAAACGATTCCGAGACCAACCAAAGGCTCGCGCCCGCGCGAGGCACCAAGCTCGCGCGCGCGCGGGCAAACCATTCAGAGGCCCAACGGAGGCCTCGCGCGCGCGCGAGGAACGCCTCGCCCGCGCGCAGAAGGCCTGGGCAGAAATGCTCAGGCTGCAGAAAAAGGAAAGGGAATTCCACGCTTGGTCCGACATGCCTTCAAATACAATTACAATAACAGAGTGTAGGGAAACATGCCATAACAAGTCATGCTTTCAGAAGGCCTAAAAACAACCAGAAGTCTAAATCGATACAACAACAACATACTTCGATTTTAGATTACAATCTGAATACAAACTAATTCGAATAACAAAACATATCAAGTTCGAGTTCTAACATGCTTCAATCTTAAACTAGATAAACATGCTAATTCGACTTCTAAACCGAGTCTCACTTCTACTACTTGCCCTCGAAGCTAACCATGTCTCTTCTGACTTGTTCCTGCCCCACCTGTTGCCAAGTACACATACAAAACAAAGTAACAGCCGGATAACCAGTGAGAATGATAATCCCAGTAAAAGCAACATATCAAGTAATGAATACGCAACATGCTATCAAACCACATATTCAAGTCGAAGTTAATGATATGCATGTCTTTAAAACCATGATATCGATTCTGATAAACACGAGAGTATTGCTCTGCTTTTGGGATCCCGAGGATGAGATCACGTAACGACTCACCGACTCTCCCAATCGAGGTGGTGCCACGTATCCCACTCCTCTAGACTTTGAGCAACCATAATGAGTATGCTAGCACTAGGCGAAATACTACGACCTAGGCCACTCAATCATAGTTCCCAAACGTCTAACAAAAAGGGCGGTTCTGCCCGCTGAAATCAAAGTAGGCTCAAGATGAATGCATAACAGAAACATAAACATAAGCCACATAACAAAACCCAATCAATCAACAATTACGAGTTCCACGTGCTAGAACAAGTATCAATGCAATATGTTATTTAAAAAGGGAAACTCGAGAACCAACAGTCCCGAGTATGCTATCCCGCTACGATGACTGCTTTTACCTTTCAATGCAGTAGCTCCAACTCTGGATAAGCTACAAAAGAGATTGTATCAACAACTAGACAACCTCAACAACAAACAACGGTTCAAGGAAATCTCTTTACCGTTCTTCGTCCAACTCTCGACGAACAATGCTGCTAACACATGGCTCGAAACACTCCAACGAATCTGTTCAGATACAAGAGATTGATCAACAACAAAGACCAACTTACAAGCCACGTTTAACAACTCAAAAATGGTTCGAAACCCTCAAAACTCAAACCGACGGCATAACGGCTATAAACTGAACAAACCGGCAACGCAGACAGCAGTTCAATACTGATATCAACTCAATTCAATGCTAAAACCACAACAACAAGACAAACCCAACAAATCTCAAAACCCACATTTTCGAATAATACTTCCAAAAATCATAACAATTCCGAACGTCGCTCTAATTCAAAACCGACAGATAATAAACGATCAGAACTCTGTAGAGAACAACATACTCGAATCTAGAACGATTCTAACAACATCCAAAAACTAGAATGTATCCGATCGTAGAAAAACTTACGATATAACGGAGCTCTCGCTGCAGTGATCGATAATCTGCCTTCAGAAATAAATTCCAACGGCCGGATCGAGCTCGGACTGAAATCTGGAAGCTCAAGAACACGTTTGGTTGCCTTCAATGGAGTCTAGGCGTGAGGAGGAAGGAGATGGGATGAAATAATGAGTCAAAATAAGTGTAGATAATATATAAAATTCCATATTTGCATTTTAGTCCCTGAAATTTCCAAAATTTGCAAAAAGGACCCTGATCAAAATCAAACCGGCTCGAAAACTCTGTAATCTCTGATTAACTCAAATAAACTCATTTAAGATAAAAACGGAGCGTTACATGTAGAGTCCAAGAGGCGAAGGCTTTGCATGGCACGACGGTTTCGAATCTCTGACATTTTAAAGCAAAAAGTTTTTCATATGTTTATTGTTCTTTTATTATTAAATTATTTGATGCACGACCGTTATGAGTTAGTGTTAAAGAAAAGTTTAGATTTTAGTATTTTTAATGACAGTCTCGTGACGACGAGTTTTATTGATTTTAAGTTTTTTATCATTTATGTTGTGTATTTCTTTATGATAGTTTATGTATGGTTTCAAGAATGTCTTTTAAAGGTATTTTCCGCACTAAGTTTATTTTATCAAAACTCACGTTTCGTTTACTATCCTAAGATTTTAATTGTCTGTTTAGGTTTTCTTTGTAAGTATTAGTTTTGGTGTGCCCGTATAGGAACCGATTGTTGATTGTAGGGTTGCATCCTTTGTTCAAATATTTTTATGCACGTTAGAGTCATTAGATTTTAATTTCAATCTCGAGTCGTTGAACTTGCAAACGCAATGAATGCCCTGCTCTTTTATATTTGAAATTATTTTTCACACTTTTCTGCATCTACATTCTTTTAAACGTTTGGAAGGATGATCGGTAGTTCCGAAGTGCATTCAGAAGCTCCGAACTAGGGATCGGAAGTTCCGATCGTGGTCTATAAATAGGGGCCGAGAGTTCATTCTTTCTTACAAATTCCTAAATATTCTCTCTCGACTTGGGCTGTTCTAATCGGTTTTGGGCATGTTTTAGACGTCGTTTCGAGGGTCATTCGATAGCGAGGTGCTACCGGGATCATAGCGAGTTGTGTCTAAGTTTTGAGGTCATCTTCATCAAAGGGCTGACTATGGACGCAGGCTTGGACTAGGAGCCAGTATCGCTAGGTTGCTTGTTTTGAGGTACGAACGTACTATCAAAGATATCCTGGTTGAGTATGCATATTCTATATTTGCATGGTTTATATGACATGGCTTATGTGCATTTATTATGTCATGACTGTTATGATGCATGCATTTATCACGTTGAGCCTATACTTTGATATTACCTGTAAATGGGTTACTCAGCTCCGAGGTTTTTGTGGATGGATGTCATGGATTTGGGTCCGGATAATCCACTTATTTTTTATGGTATGTGAGTACTTCCTGATGCGAAGTTCCAGTGTACTACATACCATGACGTCATTTTTTTAGCAAGAGTTTCTATTGTGATACTGATAGTTTTTCGGTACCCAATCATTTATATTTAGCATTCATAGCATGTGTATACTCATACTTTCGTACTAAGCGTTGTTAGCTCACGTCCTCCATTTTGGTTCTGGACACCCCATTCCAGGGGGCATGACTTAGGTTGGATGGACCGGATGGTAGCAATCGTTGAGAAGCAGCATGGTGGATTGTACTGTACCAGGTTTCCCTTTGTGGAGTTTAGCATTATCTTCGATTGGGTTGTAAAATATTTATCAGTACTTATCTTTGGGGCCGGTTGTATTCATACCGATAGTTTTTTTAGTTGAATTGTTTAAGTTTCCGCTGATTTATCTGATTACTGTTTATTAAGTTATTTTGAATGCTTAGGCTTTGATTACTTAGTGATTTTTGGGACGGGTCACTACAAATACACACAAACATATAACATAGACTAACCCCTATTTCAATTGTGTATCTAAATATGGATATCTAATGAGATACAGGCTCTTCTGAAAATCTAATAGACTTCAAATATATTGATAAATGTCCAGGTTTAAATATATTCCTAGGTAATATTCTAATTTCTAAGAGTAAATCTAATTTCCGTGAATTCCCTTGCAAAGATCGAATTTTGGCAGCTTAATTGTAATATTATCCTTGTGAAATAAACATTGAGGCAACATTTACAGGAAACCCAAAATGTGACGAAACATGTAAAGCAAGTAGACATTATAAACATAACAAATGAATTATTTTTTTTAATGATGTGAGAACTCAAAGTCGCTACCTTTCGATACACACCGGATAAACCTCGAACTAACGAAATAAAATGCAAACCACGCTAATCAGGTAAAACGCACTGGGCACGTCATGTGCAAGATACTAGTCTAAGAAATCATTGACAGGGGAGTCGAATACTTAACCACTGGCCAATGCCAAAGTGTTTCCGATATATATCATGAAATTAATCTATCAGATAATTATGTGTATATATATATATATATATATATATATATTTATATATATATATACGATACCCCACGAGTGGGCTCATCACATATTTGGGTCCAATTGGAGTCCATATCCAAGAAACAAGGCTCAGGTCAAGGTCTAAGTAGTAAGATTGGCCCATGGAGGTAGGTGGTGGAGGCGAGGCATGTTGGAGTTGGACTTGGAGTTGGGGATAAGCCTAAGAGTTGAGGAGCAGAGGAGGTAGGAAGGTGATGATGTGCTAAAGAGGTGTGGATGAGCCTAGGAGTTGAGACTGACGATTTCGGAGGAGAGTAGGTGTAGTGAACCGCACCGTGATCACCTACTAATCAGAAGCTTAAGCATGCATTTAACTTAAATAATAAATCATCAAAATTAACAGCAGAAAAGCATAAATAAATCCTCAAATAAAGATACAACCAAATCGAATGTCCAAATGTATCAGAGACAAAAGCCTAGACAGATATCCTTGCTGGTCATCAATCGCCTAAGATCTCTTGGAACCACCCGCCTCATACAGCCGCAAACCTGCCCCATAGAATAGGGTGTCCAAATACAACAAAATACGGGACGTGAGCATAATAAGATCAGTACGAGAGTATGAGTATACGGTATTATATATGCATATATGCAAGTGAACTGTGTACCAAGACACGAGGTCAAGAATATCTGATCAAAAACAAACTTGGGTCCTGGTATGTGCCACGCTGAGCCGTCGCTACAGGAGGTGACCAACATACTCAGAAGCCCTGATGGTGACCTAACACAAGTACATGTGTCCAACCAAATCTCAGTGACCTAACACGAGATCCATGTCCAACTGATATTGGTGACCTAACACGTGTCTCTGTGTCCAACCATCTACTGACACGATAAATATCCCAATACCGGATATCGCAAAGATACAGGCTCAATATGCTCATGTATGCAACATACAGTCGTGACATGCTGTATATAAATGCATATAAAACATGCAATCATATAATCCATGAAAACACATAATACATGCATACTAAATCTGGATATCTCGAATAATACTTCCGTACCTTACTATGGCAGATCCTAGAAGCTCTCATCTAGGTCCAGGCCTACCACACAACACTACAACATAAATAACCATGCATTACCTAGCATGCCAAACATCACCTACTAGGCTCTAAAAGCCTTAATTAAACTATAGCCTACTCCCTATTTACTATAGGGAACCAAAGTCATACCTTCATCCGTCGTCAGCCCGCTGATGACGCATGCCCCAGAGCCTGGGCATAGCCTAGCTACGACCCCTAGATGCCTCGCCAGAGCTCCGCCGCCTGGCTGCTACTGCAGACACTGTCCGCTATAAAAATATACTATTTCCTACTCCAACTCTTAAAGAAAAAGTTCTGAAGCCCTTAAATAGAGCGATTACAAGGAGAGGAGAGGAAAAATTGCACTTCAAAATGAGGAATTCAGACCCTATTTATAGGCGGAGTTCGGACGGTCCGAACTGCCACTTGTCCGAGCCTTTTTGACACCTGGGCTCTGCTGAGTTCGGACAGTCTGAACTCGAGTTCGGATGGCCCGAAGTGGTTCGGAGGGCCCGAAGTGGTTTGAAGGGCCCGAACTGGTTCGGACTGCTGAGTTCGGGTGCTCCGAACTATTTTGGTCCTTTTGAACTCATTTTTAGACCCCCGAGACCTACCCTACCATTTTCGGACGTTTCGGATCTGATTTTCCACTTATTTTTATCAAATAAGGATCCTTAAACATGTTTTGACACTTTTAAAATTATATGTCATTTTCTAACATGTTTAAAATCACTTAATCTTGTAAAATGGAACCGGTCTACTAAATTCTCCCCCTACTTAAGATATTTCGTCCTCGAACAATCTTAAGTACTGAATGCAGTAAAATACTGAATAAACATCTTTTATTCAAACTGATTCATTTTACAAGTTACAATCTGAAAATACAACAATTCAAAATAGCTCTGGATAATCTGTACGCATACAACTCTTAAGTTCCCAAGTGGCCTCCTCAGTGCCAATAAATATTGATATCTATCTCATAACCTGAGATAACACCTGAAATGAGAATACTGATTATCCTGCCATGGATAATAACCCCTTTTCTGAATTTTGACTTGCGCTACTAGTTGAACAAAACTGTTTCATCCTTCATACTAGTTCGGACGGTCCGAACTGCCACTTGTCTGAGCCTTTTTGACACCTGGGCTCTGCTGAGTTCGGACGGTCCAAACTCGGGTTCGGACGGCCCGAAGTGGTTCGGAGGGCCCGAACTGGTCCGGGTGCTCCGAACTATTCTGGTCCTTCTGAACTCATTTTTGGACCCCCGAGACCTACCCTACTATTTTTGGACGTTTCGGATCTGATTTTCCACTTATTTTTACCAAATAAGGACTCCTTAAACATGTTTTGACACTTATAAAATTATATGTCATTTTCTAACATGTTTAAAATCACTTAATCTTGTAAAATGGAACCGGGCTACTACAGTAGGTATGGTAGATGTAGTGACCCGAATCCAGAATTAGCGATCAAATGATAATTAATAAAGTAACCATGTTTAGAGTTGGCAAAACATGATTAAGGATTCTCCAATCAGGATTAAATAATTTAAAATAGGATTCAGGACGTTCAAAAATGGTCCAAAAGATTCCAAGTGATCGGATGGATTGGAGGATCCGAACTCTACGATCGGACCATCCGAAGATGTAGAGTTCGGAGGCTCTGATCAAGTTCGGAAGGGGGCAATATTGGACAATCAGATCATGAGTTCGGACGATCCGAACTATTGATTGTTTGGAAGCTAGAATTGAGTTCGGAAGCTTGGTGAGATCGGACGATCCAAACCCAAGCCAGGACAGGTGGTCGGTTGCATGTAATTGGTTGAACACGTGGCTAGAGATCGGACCATCCGTAGGTAGAGATTGAACCATCCGTAGTCAAGTTTCCAGGTGTCCTAAAGAGAGTGACATCACGGATGACATATTATTGGGATTGGACGATCCGAAGTCCAGTTCGGACCATCCAAAGTGCTGGTAGGGACATGTGTTGAACATGCAAGTTCGGACGATCCGAAGAAGGGGTTTGGACCATCTGAACTCCGCCTATAAATAGAGGGTCCGAGGGACTCATTTGGTGCACCTCTCAAACTTATTCCTTCCTCCTTTTATAGGGTATTTTAGGTGTTCTAGTCACCTAAGTATGTCCGAAAGTTAGCAAAATCATCTACGGAGTAGTAGCAGAGTTATGCCCAAGTTCTGGGGCAATCGTCATCAGCGGGCTGACGACGGATGCAGGTATGGTCCGAGATCCTTAAAATTATTAGGAAGTATTATTAGCTTAGTTAAGGCTTTTAGTGCATTATTAGTGATGCATAGTCATTTGGCATTTTAGTTAATGGACTGTAGATGCGGGACATCTAGGAGTATACTATTAAGGTATGCAAGTACTGACTGAGATTGTCAGCGGGTATGCATGCTTATGTGTTGAATTTATGTTCCATGATTGCATGTTACTGCTTTGAGATATTATGCTTCATGTGCATATCATATTGAGCATCTGTCTCTTTGAGATGAGCCAGTGTAGGGTCGCTCAGCCCTTGTTAGGACGTTGTGACATCGAGAGTCATGCCGACCGACAGATTTCACCTACTCTAGTGATCCATGGACATTCTAGATCTACGTCCAGTAGAAGTGAGTGGTTGAACGGTTACAGCTCATGTACTAGGCGCCAGTCTGAGCAGTTTGGATTTGTATATCCCAGATATGGATACCCAGACATTATATTTTTCATGCATCATATTTGTATGTTTACCCATACCAGTGTACTGAGCTTTAGTGCTCACGTCCAGTATTTCTGTGTTTTCTGGACACCTCATTCGACGGGACAGTTGCAGGTAGTTCCTCCAGGGATTTGAAGTGGTGACTAGGATGTGGCAGCAGGATTATCTGTTAGGTTTTATTTTAAGTTTTATTCGATTGAGTTGTATTTATTGGATTTTTTTAGCCGGTTGTATTATGTCGATCCAGTATTTATTTGGTTTTATGCTAGTATAACTCTAATTACGTTAATTGCATGCTTAATTAAGCTTTAATATTTGTTTAGTAGTGGATCCGGGTTGGGTCGCTACAGTAGAGCATACCTGACGTCGGTGAGCCCTTAGCCTAAAATTCGTCTCAAGGGCAAGGCCTCTTAGTCGCCTCAAGGGCGAGTCCCGGATGAACAAGCGTGTGAGTCTCACTCATATTCCCTACAAAATATGTCTGGTCCTCTATCTTTTCCTCTATAAATACCGGGTTTGCTCACTTCATTTACAACTTATTACTTTCATTTCGAGTGAGCGCCCAAGCTCTCCTCCTCATTTATCTATTTTTCAATTCTGACTTGAGCGTCGGAAGGACTAAGCCGGAACACCCTCCCGACCTCCTCTAACTAGGGGTGGGTGATGGGTCGGGTAGTTCGGGTCGGGTACCCAACACGTCGGGTAGCAAAAACGACATTTTTGGGTATTTTCGGGTACCCGCAAGTCGGGTATCTGAAAATTAATCTGTTTTTTTCTTCTTCTCTATTTCAAAAAAATACCTTTTATATTTTTCTCTACATTAATCCAAAAAAAAAAACAAAATTTGAATCAGCCTACAATTACAATACAGCCAAGGAAAAAGTAAAAAAAATATGCAAATTGATAAATAAAGCATGTATAATATAGCATTTCGAAAAATCCGCAAAAAGAAATCGAGAGAAAGAAATAGAAAACCAAATTTCTTAACGATAGTTTTTCATCGCGAGAGCTGAGATACTGAGAGGCCGAGTGCTCAAGAGTGGAGAGTCGAGAGTGCTGGACGCATGGACCAAGTTTAGAGTCGAGCACTCAAGCCTTGTCCGATCGGCTAACAGGTATAAGAGTCCAGCAGTGGATGTGGTGAAGAAAAGGTACGTAACCGGGTAAGCACTAGTAGCCTAATCAAGAATTTTGAAAGATCAATAAACGAGACGGAGATGGGCTCATGACTTATCAGGGCCCACCGTCTATGAGCTTCCAATTTCCATTGCATAGTCTATACTATATGTATATATTTTTAAAAAAGTTAAAATGTACATCGGGTACCCGATACCCGATCGGGTAGCAAAAAAGCTACCCGACACCAACCCGACATTCAAAATATCGGGTTCGGGTTCTATCTGAACCCGACGTTTTTTAAAAAATACCCGATCGGGTCGGATTGGGTACCCGAAACCTGACCACAAACGCCCACCCCTACCTCTACACTCTTTGCTTGGTTTTATGTTCATTCCGAATTTGAAGCTTTGAGCTTAAGTTGGACTCGAACATTGGATTCGACCCTCTAATTTTAGTGAATATATATATATATATATAAACATACTTCCGATACAGTCGCATGATCTTTCTGTGTCATCTCGATCAGTTTCCTCTACCCACGGTGGCCCCTACCCACAACCGTGTATCTTATTCTTATCCCATCCATATTTTGGTGTCTTAAAATTTAATAAATCTAAGTTTATATTTGGACGAATGAATATTTGAATTATGATTAAATACTTATTAAACTCCATCACGAATATGATTATTATTAAAATAAATAGTGAATTTGAAATCTACTTGAATATAATTTTATAATTTCAGGAATTTGAATTCGATAGATTTAAAACTCATCATTTGGATTCAATCGGTACAAGCACAATCTTAACAAATTTACCGGAGTTATTAATAGATTGTGTTTTTTGTCAATATCTATATATATAGATAGATATCAAAGCCGTGTAAGCTAGCTTTAATAACACAATGGTTTTAATTATTTGGTATGTAAAGTTTAAACTATAATTTTGCGACTATTATAATAATGTTCAAGTAGTTTGGTATTTGATACGTGAAATTGTACTCAAATCATCCTATAATATATATAATTTCTACAACTCTAATAAACCAAAACCTATCATAACCAATAAAACTTTAATAATCGTAATATAATGTACAAGCTAGAAACAAACTTCCAATTTATCCTTATTTAATACATTAAGGTTTCTTTTATAAGTTTATAAGCATAAGATTATATTAATAATTTTATCAATCTTATGTTTACTTATTTTTTTAAGGTCTATATTAACTCATAAAATCCATCATATTTACCTAATTTAAAATTTACACCTCAATGATTTATCACAAATAAAATGTGTGATAAATAATCACTTTTAACTAATTATTTTACCAATTGAGAAAAATTACATTAATATCATTTACTTCCCAAAAAATAATGTATAAAAACCCCACCCATTTAAAAAAAATTATAAAACATGAATAGAAAATTCAAACACTTTAATATATATTTAATATATTTCATTTGATTTTAATATATGAAAAATTCATTTAAAAATTATAGAACATAAATAAAAATTCTAATAATTTAAGATATAATTGATACATTTCATTGAATTTTATCCTTACTCATGGAAGAATTTTATTTTTTTTACTCAATTTATTAATTTTTTTAAAAAAAATAACAATACTTATACTCAATAAAAATAATTTACATGTGAATTAATAATAATTCATATTTTTCGATAAAAATTACAATCTCAATTTCACAAATAAAATTAAAAATAATATTATATATTATAAGCAAAAAAACAAACATGTAACTCATCACTTAATCATAATTTCAATCACAAAATTGATAATCAAAGTCAAAATTTTATTGTTTATCCATCATTATTCCGCATCCTAAAAATTAATTAGTCTAATAGCCTCAATATTATTTATCTATATATAATTAAGTCCACTAAGTAAACACATCTCAAAACAATAGTCTCGTGTTTTTCAAAACTCAATTAATATGAATATAGAGTAGGTCTTTTATGAGATTGTGTCACAGATCTATATCCATGAAACGAATCGATTTGACCAACATGTAATGAAAATTTAACAATTTTTACATAAAAGTAATATTTTTAATAGATCGAGTTGAATATGAAATATGTCTCACAAAATGGACTCATTATTCAATCTCATAGTTTTTATGCTTAATATATTGGTAAAAAAAATACTAAATATAGAAACTGAACTATACTAAGACAATCGAAGTAAATGAAACATGTATTATTGAGATTGACGTGGTACAATTTATGCTATATTCCGTATTGTATGAATAAATAGAATCATTTTATTTTCTACATAAAATTGAGTATATATTATAAGAGAGAATTACATTTTGGTCCTGTAATTTGTACATTTTTTTATTTTTGGTCCGGCTAAAAGTAAATTTACAATTTTAGCCCTGCAACTTGCATTTTTTTTTTCATTTTTGTCCTATTAACATTGAATTCGCATTTCTAATCCTGTAACTTACATGAGTTTTTCATTTTAAGTCTTGTTAACACTGAATTTATATTTTTAGTCCTGTAAATTGTATTTTTTTTTCATTTAGTCCTGTTAACACTGATTTTTAATTTTTTTGTCATGTAACTTTCATATAATTTTATTTTTATTTTTAGTCATATTATCGATGAATTTACATTTTTAATTCCATAAATTGCATAATTTTTTGTATTTTTAATCATAATATATTATGATTTACATATTTTAAAACTTTTAAAATTTAAATAAATTAAATAAAAAACAATCAACTAAAAATTATTCAAAATATTTTTACACTAAATACAATCTTATAAAATACATAATATAAATAAAACTATAAATAATACTATTAAAAATAAAAATTCACCTTTAATATGACTACAAATAAAAATAAAAAAATACGGAAGTTGCAGGACAAAAAAAATGAAAATTCAGTGTTAACGGGACTAAGAATAAAAAAATACAAGTTACAAGATTAAAATGTAAATTCAGTGTTAAGAAGACTTAAAATAAAAAAATCATGTAAGTTACAAGACTAAAATGCGAATTCAATGTTAATAGGATCAAAAATAAAAATAAAAAATGCAAGTTATAGGACTAAAATTGCAAATTTAATTTTAAAAGGACCAAAAATAAAAAATATGCAAATTAAAAGATAAAAAATGTGCTTCTCCCTAGGGGTGGAATAGGGTCGGGACCCGTCCCATAAACCCCTTACCCAACTCCCGTTTCGAAAAAAATCGGAAAACTTTTTTTTTCTTCCGATACCGTACCCGAAACATTTCGGGACCCGACAATTCGGAATCCCGAATGTTCGGGATCCCGTCGGATAGGGAGAGAAAAACCCGAATTTTTTTTCATGTTCAAGATTTCGTTCAAAAAATAAAAAAATATGATAATTTTATTAAATATACTATTTTGAAACTTATATTTATAAATAAAAATAAATATTCAACTTAAAACATATAATATTAAAATATTTCGGATAATGTTTCAAAGTTTTGTTAAGAGAAAAAAATTATCGGATAATTAATAAAAAAATGTTCGGATACAATTACTAAATAAATTTTGTTAAATAGATTGTCAAATTAATCTCTTGAGTCTTGTTCTACATATTTGTTCTAATTAGATAATTATAAATATGAATTAATTAAATTATTAATTTAATTTTTTTAAAAATACACAAAAATAAAATGGCATTTTATGATTTTACAATTTGATAGTCTCAACAATTAAAATTATGTGAATTAAGTCCACAATTTAGTGTTATATGAGTTGAAACCTAATAATATTTAGTTTATTATATTAATAAAATATATTATTATATTATTTCGGGACGGGTCGGAAATCCCGTCGGAATAAGATTTTATTCTCGATCTCGCTCCAGATATTAATCGGGATGGAAAAAATCCCGAAAGTTCGGGTCGAAAAAATTTCGAATTGAGTTTTTTCGGGACAAAAATGAAATGAAATCGGAGAAGAGTCAGAGTTTCGAAAAATTTTGTCACTCCTACTTCTTCCTATATTATAATTATAATTATAAAGTAGAAAAAAGAACTGTCTAATATCTCCCAAAAGACAACCTAGAAGATATAAAAAGTGAGCCCAACCCCATTCCTTAAATTCCACCTAATCCCCAACACCTGTCACCCACATTCCCACACCTCATCAAAATACTCACCCAATGGAACACACCTACATCAACATGTGCCACCTTGCCAAACACACCACACACATACAAATACAATTACATGTATGTATATATATATATATATATATATATATATTTATAGAGTTTTGATCTCGTAGACCACGATCGTAAGCATCTATATGAACATTTGTTGCCAGTACTTGACATGATAATCACTTATTAGATGTCATATAAGTGCCCGCGTGATTATCCAAAAGATCAAAATTATATAACACACGCGAGTAATCTACGAACACTAATTTATTTTAGATACGTTCAAAATGATAATTAATCGTGTGAGATCATTCCTTCAGATATTTTGTGTGAAATCAAACATTTTTCTCCAAATCAAACCATCTTATCTTAACTAAACGTTAAATTTAATACTAATTTGTGTGGGATAAAATATACAGATGGCAGGCTAGAGTGTAAGTAAATGATAGGGCATGAGAAATTGAACTTTTATTATAGAATAAACCTGGATGTGATGAGGTACTTATTTTTAGTATAAATCCAAGTGGTTACATGCGTGGAACTTGAGGTATCAACCATTTAGCCAATACCCATATGGAGATTATTTAGCCATAAAGTAAATGAATAAATATCTTACTCTTGATTAAACTTAAACTCCTTGTAAAAATCCGACCTAGTCCTACTTTTAATTGAACATCCAAATATATCTTTACTTTTATTAATTAAAATAAAATAAAATAAAATATAAATGTATTCAATAACATTATGCATATATTGTAGTTGTTCGTATATGACTGAACACTTGTCGTTTTCGTTTAACCAAAAGTTATAGCTGATGGTAATCTCAAATTTTTAAAATGCATAGTAGTCCAAGAGACATTGTTCTATTGCTTTATCAGTATCAGCAGGACAATTACTGCACCCCAACATTCTGTCTGTTGGTATATTCAAAGTGTGAGACTTTTAATGATCCATTTTATAACAATTATGATTTACACAAATACAAGGTAAATTAGATCCTAAGCGTACATACACTAACCCAATGACTCCAATGACGTTGAAACGTGATTAATCAATTTTTTTGGGGTTTATTAATTTTCTATTTTTTTATTTTATTAAAGTTGAAGGGTTGGTATGTTGGTATGACCAACCTATTTATGTTTACCCTTTAATATATATTTAATTACCAAAATTCCATTTTAGGTTTAACTTTTATCCAATAATAACTATTAATTTACTAAAATACCACTTTTATAAAATTTATTTATTTATATACAAAAAAACATTTGTAAAATTATTCTCTATTTTTATTTTTGGTTTTTCGTAAAAAAAAAAAAAACACGAACTGCATAAGCACGCAACGCGTGTATGTAAATACTAGTATTAATGAATTTCCATCATTTGATATATTACTAGGACGGTGTCTGTACATCGGGACATATGAATTTTTGATTCGATTGATAAAATATTATTTTTTATTGTATATATGAACTAGATATGAATATAATCTCGAAGAAATATTGATGTAAAAATAATAAATCAATGAAAATATCTCGAAGAAATATTGATGTAAAAATAATAAATCAATGAAAATTAAAAATATTCTGTACATCGGGACATACGGATATTTAAGATGATCTTTATACAAACAAAAATATTCTTAACATCGGAACATACGGAGTTTTTATTTGATTGATAAAATATTATTTTTTATTATATATATGAACTAGATATGAATCTAATAGAAATATTGATGTCAAAATAATAAATCAATGAAAATTAAAAAAATTGTCCAATTTCCATCCCAGCCTCTTTCTCCTTTCTCTGTTTTCTACAAAAAAACAAAACAAATTACAGCGTTCTCACCTATTCTCTAAAACCCACGCATTACACTGCGCACTCTTGCTCCCCATTTCCTCTCCCCTTTCTAACGTGCGCGGATGGAGGGCTACTCCTACAACTCCTCCTACCCCGAGTCCGGCGACTCCTCGCCGCGCTCCAGAGAAATCGATTTCGAGACTCCGACGCCGTGGGAGGATTCTCAGGCTAATCTGCCTTCTAAAGTCAAGTTTATGTGCAGTTACGGCGGAAAGATCCAGCCCCGCCCCCACGATAACCAGTTGTCCTACGTCGGAGGTGAGACCAAAATCCTCTCTGTTGATCGGAATGTTAAATTTGCTACCCTGCTGTCCAAGCTTGTTTCTCTCAGTGATTGCGACAGTGTTTCGTTCAAGTATCAATTGCCCGGAGAAGATCTCGACGCGTTGATTTCGGTGACTAATGATGATGATTTGGAGCACATGATGCATGAGTACGATCGCCTGTACAGGGTTTCGCCGAAGCCGGCTAGACTCAGGATTTTCGTTTTCTCGAGCCACGGTTCGAGTTTGAGTTCTTCCGTTAGGAGTTTTGGCTCCGATGATGTCAAGTCGGAGAAGGAAAGGTTTGTAGAGGCGTTAAATTCTGCACCGACTGTGACGCCTCCAGCGCCAGCGGCGGCGGATGTGGCCGCAGCGCCTCAGGTGTCGGCGCAGGCTGGCAACGCTGATTTTTTGTTTGGGTTGGAGAAAGCAAATGGGAACCCCGCTTCCGTTCAGCAGCCGATGGTTGGGAGAGTGCAGGAGGTTGAGGATCCGGTTATTCCGGGTCTGGATGAGAGGTTGGTCGGATCTGATCCGATCCAGAAGCACATTCAGGATCTGCAGAGGTTGAGATTTGAGGAGCAACAGGGGATCTACGGCAGAAAAAGTGACGAAAATCTGGCCGTAGGATACGCCGGCGGTGATTATTACATGGTGCCGGAGAAAATCTCTCCGCTACCCGTCACTGGGAGTGTTCCTTACTGGCCGGAGAAACAAGCTCAGGAGGGTTTTTTCTCGTCGAACCCCGTCAACACTGAACAGCCAGTCTACATGATTTCAACCCCCTCGGCGGCGTACCACTCTCCGATGGTGAGACCCGTCACAGCCCCACAAAACCAAGGCTTCTACGCCGTTCAAAGAATACCCTCTGACATCTACCGCGAACAACAGCAGATGTACAATGTGAATGCACCGATGCCGCCGCAGAAGATATCCGGATATGCTGCGGAGGGTGGTTTCGGGATGGTGAGACCGGGAAGCACCGCCGGAGTTCCAGTAATGGTAGATGCATCCGGGTACGCACAGGTGGCGTACGATAGAGTTGGGAGACAGGTCGTCTACACCACTCAGGGAGGCGTAATGGGCACACCGGCTTCTCAGTATCCAGCCATGACCACCGACGGAAGACCCTCCGCCGCCGCCCTGATGAATCCGGACCCTAAAGTTGTCACAAGGACTACACAAGGTTCTCTGTGATTGTATGGTAATTATCATCTTTCTTACAATAATCTATATGTTAAAAAAATATATGATACATAATTGCTATGAAATTGCAGTTTAGTGGATAATTAATAATTTGAGCTATGTATGTACTATGTTTTGTTTTCTTGATTTTGCTTTAGTTTTTGTGTTTTGTAAATTAAAGTGAATCTGGAAATTGGAATTATCTTATGGTTCGTTGAATATTCAACTTTATGGTAATCAATCATGATATATATATATATATATGTTTTGCTTTAGTGGCCAATACCATGCTACATACCTTGATCTTCCATCTATACGTGTGTTTGTGTTTTTATGTATTGAGAGGGTATTTACAAGTTATCGATCGAGTCTTGAACTCGAGAATTTATTATTATTAGTTTTGGGACGACGGTTCCACTTAACCAATATGCTCATGACTACTCGATGCCTTTAAACTTCCAAGTCTTCTTGTGCCGTGTCTCCAACAAATTTAATTATGAACTTGTTGAATTCAAAATGTTTGATGTATTGGAAATGTAGTGAAAAATAATGATCCGAGAAGATTAGAATTATAATTTTACAAGGGCTTACACGGCTGAATCATTTTCTTCAGTTGGTGGTTTTGATATGGTTTGGTGTTGTTGATAAGATGATATGATTAATTATGTGTGTCGATGAAAATGTGGGCTAATTTTGACAAAATGAGATTTTGTTAATTTTTAATAATATGCATACACTTGGTAACAAAAGGAAATTGAACTCTACCTAGAAGATGTTCATTAGTTGGAGTAGAGAATAGTTTGTCAACTCTGGTAACTCATCCAATGAATCGGAGATCATAAATTTCCATGTCACGGGAAAAGATATTATCACGGAAAATGATATTGTCATATAACATAAATAAAGCTTGACTTAAGCCGTGAATTTTGATGGGATTTTGAATATCTAGAAGCCTAGACCTAACCCCACTTCACTTTTCATTTATTGTAAATGTTTGCCCAATGAGTAGATAGATAATGGCATCCAAAAAGATTACGCATGAATATATATATATATATATATATATATATAATGGCATCCATGGAATTCGATATCCAAAAAAATTACGCATGAATATATATATATAAATATATATATATATATATATATATATATAAATATATATATATATATATATATATATATCACAAAAATAAATTTCTTTTTCGTATCAAAATGATACATAAATTTCGCTCTGTAATTACTAATTAGGCTGTGAACATTTTCAGCACTAAACTGGGCACAACATGCGGCTAATGAAGTGGCAAAGTGCCGCTTTCGCAATATAAGTATGCAAGTAAGGATCATGAATTTTTTTTCCCTGATAATTTGAGGATCTTGAATTTGAAATTTAATTTCAGTCAAATATTTCTTGGATATATGATTCTTTTATTTTGATTTTGCAATTTTCAAACGTCTAAGAAAAAAAATCGAAGGCAAAGGTTAAAAATTTAAAAAATATTATGCGAAATAATCCTGACAAAACAAAGATTAAATTTCTAAATTTATCAGTCACTCGTTGCAGATGTTGATATGGGGAGGTTCGATCCTACCCATGGGTAGGTGAAAGTATATGATTAGTGCAAATTAATACTTCATGAGGTAGGTGAAAGTATATGATTAGTGCAAATTATGTGAGTCCCACATGTTTTGCACCAATAATAAAAGTTCACACCACCCATGGGGTAATACACAATGGGTAGGATCGAATTTTCCGTTGATATTCCATAATCGAGGTATGCATATGATTGATCACATGTATAACAATGTAGATAATGAATGATATTTGATCCGATCAAATGTTTTTTTTCTTTTTTCTACTTATTCCTTGATTTTTTTTTAATAGCTGTTTTTCGTTGAAGAAAAAAACATAATGGAGCAATCTTTTAAGTTGAAGAGGTGATTGATTACATATAAACACATGTAGGCTTTAGCCACCCATTGGAGAATACTAAAATTAATTATACATCTTCAATTTTTTCCCCAAATTAAGTCCTTTTCCGTTTGTTATTTTATTTATTTATTAATTGCATTTTAAATACGAGTGCTCACATATCATTTAGACACGTCGACATCAAATTGAAGAATATTTAAACATTCCAAAAATACAGATTAAAATTACAACAACATGAAATGAACATAATCGTAAAGATACAATCATATAATAAAGCAAAATAATATTTTTTCTTATTTTTTTATATGTTGCATAAAAAAAAACAAAATATGTAACCAACATAAGGGAAGAAATGGAAATTGTGTGCGCGTCCAGTGTCCCAATCCAAACGGTCCCTATCATGAATTTGCCCATTATTTTGGTTCAAGTCTCCCATATTTTCTATTGGTTATCCAATCTTCTTTGCCCCCCAATTCTCCACTTCTATACTCAAACCAGTCTTCTTAAATAATCGGGACTTAGTTTTCCCCATTGTTTATTGATAATGACACAAATTTTCGGATTGGTCGAGCCAAATTAGACTTTTGGATGGATCCAGCGGGAACTGGTACACTTAGTAGTACATTTATTTTTATTTTAAAAATAGTTGATATATATATATATATAGATATAGATATAGATATAGAGAGAGAGTGTGATATTTTTTTATATACAAATTACAAATAAAATATCAAATTAGTACATAAATGATTGAAAATAGTTTAATTGGTACATGATCAAACTAAAAGAACAAGTTTACCTTTAATCTAAATTGTTATTAAGTTCAATTACTATTATTAAAATTTGATCCGATACATAACTTTATTTTCAAGGTTTATTGATTAATTTTAGAGATATCATATTTATTTAAAATTATATCATGAAATAATTGTCAACTCAAATTATACAAGAACAAACATTGTAATATATTAAAAATATAACAAAATAAATATATGTAACTGGAGCCCGTTGATTTTTTTACACTGTTGAAACAAACATAATCATTATTTTAGTTTTTCAAAATTTGATAGTCTATATAGAAAGAAAAAGACCATTTATTATATTTGTTAATATTTTAAAATTATATTATATTTGAATAAATAATTTATTAATGATTAAAATATAAATATATTATTAATGGTAAGATCGATACTTATTTATTATAATTTTTAAATTAATATAAATTTATTTTTATATTTTTAATCAATAAAAATTATTTTGAAAAATAAAATGTGTACTTAGTTGAATTTACTAAAAATAATTGGACTTAAAATAAATTTTAGTAAATGATAAAATCGACTTTTTAGTTGGATCATGTATTAATTAAGCATTTTCAATTTTTTATGTATCCAATTTGACATTAATTTATCAATAGTTCGTATATCAAACTGAGTTTTACTATAATATATATATATAGACACACACACACCGACATTCCTCTCCTTCACCTTAATATGTAGGAAATTCGTGAGTGACTGCTAAAACACAGTAGTGTGTTTTAGCGGTTTCTAAATAAAATTAGAAACGGCCTAAAATATAATATTATGTTTTAGCACTCTCACGAATTTTCAGTTCCCGAAGGTGCAATTATAGTATTATTAGTTTCATTTGCACGATATTTAGGCATATATATAAATTTTTAGGTCAATAATTTTTGTGTTGAATATTGCAAGATGATACGATGTATAAATATTCAAAAGTTTAAATTCATGCATATATAAATTTTGTGTGTGTGTATATTGTATACTTTGTAGTGGGAATTCAAATGTTACCTCGAATATTTGTACTTTAAAACCCACACTTGATCAATATGTTCACATTTACAATGATGGTTGGTTTTGACGTAAAACGCTGGCCGAAGGTTCTTTTCATGACGAAGACTTAAATGAATCGACTTATTAAATATAAAATTATTATTGACGCATAGATTTTCTTGGTCTTTAACTATAATAATAACTAGCGACAGAAGTACACGCAGTTGCGTGTATGATATAATATATGATATTTTATGATTTTTTATTTATGAAATAATATATTATTTAGTAGTTGAAAATTAGTTATTGGGAAGATAATATAAATTTAATATACTACTATATTCAAAAAAGTAGAAGATAAAAAGTGAAAAAAAATACGGATAAAAGGGTAAAATTGAAAGATATTTTTGGTTTATCATGACATGTTAAAAAACAGTTATTCAAAGACACTCAAATTTTATATAATAGCATAGATACTATAGATAATAATAATAATAATAATAATAATAATAATAATAAAATATTTCTTGTCGATTCCTCTTCATTGGATATATTTGTTTAGTCATTTCGTGGCACTGAAATAAATCAACATTATCATCTTCAATCATTTTTGCTTCTTCTTTCTGCTCCGCCTCTTGGACGTATCAAAGATTAATTCTTGATGGTTCAACCCTTGCCGCAAATTTAAGATATAAAAATCAAAGTTTTACCAAGCATCTCGCACCACAAAGTTTTGTGGCTCATTATCCTAGTCCTATATCTCTAATTGCAACGTGTCAACGATGGTTGAAAATCGATCTCAAATCTTCCAGTGATCGACTATATGAAAAGATGTCAAAATGCGATTTATCCGTCTCATCATATAAAACAGAAAAGTTTGATTGACAAATTCTCAAGCCACCAAAATGATAAATGGACACACCACACCCTAGTACCTAAAATAGGTGGATTGAAATGATGGTTTTGCCTAAAAGGTTGTAGTGATCCGAGTACCATTTGAAGTCATTAAAATATTAAACATGATTAAAAAATTATTATTTAATTAAATAAAATGTTAATTGAGTTTGGAACCAAAGAAATAGCCTTCAGAACTATCGAAGAGTTCGGATTGTCCGAAGTGTGGTTCGAAATATCCGAATTGATCCGATGATAAATTGTGGAGTTTGAATGCAGAGAGATAGATCAGACGCACTCAGGAGCTTAGGCAGAAAATTTTAATCTGATGGGCAAATTTGTTTTTTTTTCCCATAATATATGTATACATGTAGAAAAAAAATGCAGCACCGTACATTTGAATATGGTCAATAAATATTAAAAATAATAAATAGCATAATTTCAATAAAATATAAGGATTTTTTTGTATGCATACAAAATTTGAGCTTATAACATCTTATATTTATTTTTTCCAGGTAAATAACTCCAAACTCATTTTAACACTTACAAATTTTAAAATTTATAAATCAAATAAATAGTATTTATTAAAAATAAAATATGATCAATTTATTTCGAATATGAAATACAATATCAATTTAATTTATTTAAAAAATCACACCTCAAATATTGGCTCTTCGTTCGACAACTTCACTTAAAATTTATATCACAAAATACAGTGAAACAAATTTTTTATTTTCGTACATTAAAAACAAAAGCAACAAATAGCGGTGGAGTTAAATAAAAAAAACAAAAAGAAAAAGAAAAACCCAACAACAACAACAAAGCATGAGATGATTATAATATTGAATCTCTCGAAGACCGATCAATTCATGACATAGACAACGAGTTAACTCAAAATAAATACAAGAATTTTCAAAAATAAAATAAAATACAAGAAGATTGGGAAGAAATAATTATTTCATAATAAAGAAGCTGCACCTATTCAAATTATGCTAAAGTTGTTACATATTTATTTAATTCATCGTGATTGTCAAGGAAACCCCAAGAAAATAGATCCTTCCCACCCCAAAAAACCCAAGAGTTTGAATAGAAACATGAGTGTAGGTCTTCAAGTTGATTCTGTGCTTAAAACCAAGACAGGTAGGGATGTAAGCGAGCTGAGCCGAGCTTTTGAATGTTCAAGTTCGGTTCATTTATAAACGAGCCGAGCCCGAGCTTATTTAACAAATATATTCATGGCTCATGAGCTTATTCGAGCTTTTATCGAGCCTAAACAAGCTTAATATATTTAAACTATAAATTTAAATATTTATTAAATTAATTAAAAACTAAATTATATATTTGAAAAAATATAATATTATTATTAAAATTTGTAAATTTATTCTAATAAATTAATTTTTATAGATTTTTCAATATTTTCATAAGTAAAGTGTAAATTTATAAATTAAAAATCAATACTATTATTTTTTCGTCTAAGAGATTACTTACGAGCTTGTAACGAGCCTGTTAACGAGCATGTTCACGAGCTAACGAGCCGAATATTGTAAAGCTTGAGCTTGGTTTGTTTGCCTTAACGAGCCTCATTAAACGAGCCCGAACGAGCTTTTAACGAGCCGAGACCCGAACAGTTCGCGAACTGTTCGTCTAATTTACATCCCAGACAGGGCACTTGAAGGAGTACTACAAAAGTTATTGAAAAAAAAAAAAAACAGCTTAATAAATTATAGTACAAAATTTAAGCTTTTGAAAAAAAAAAAAATTTACCCAGCAGATGCTTGAACAGATTTTTGTTTGGGTCTTACCTCATGTTAAGAGGTATAATTTCCCAAAATAAAATCTATAAAAATCAATCCAAAGCACACACATATGATACTTGTACCTCCCTTGGTTTATCCTCGGTCGTTTGGCTTGACTGCGAAAACCAATCTATCGCACGACACAATAAAGATTAAAAAAAGTAGAAAAGCACACTCAACGCAACATATGACATTCAAAACAAAGCAGCTGATATGAAAATCAAATCATCCACACGACCTAATTAATACAATCAGTAAAAGACCCTGACATAATGTTTTATGGGGTTGCATTGCATTTGCATATATATTATATATCAAACTAAATACCGGATTGACTCGAAATCAAATAAATCATAATAACAAATGATTGTAATTCTTGACAGAGGTGGTTCCACTGTTGTTATTCATAGTATATTTCAAACCCACGAATAAGTTCTATCTACTCATCATTTCGACACATTTAATTAAAAAAAATTAAAATAAGAGATATCAACCCACAAATTAAAAACCCCATACAGTAATATAATTAACATTAAAATCAAAATTCGGATGAGCTTCACCAGCACGATCTTCTCTAAACTGAATATAATGAAATGTTGTGCAGTAGAAATAATTCATTATAAGCATCATATCTCAGAAAGAAAAAAAAAAAAAAAAGTAAAAGAGCAGGCAAAAAAGAAAACAATCTATCATTATAAGCATCATATCTCATACTCGAACTCCATACCTGAAGAACAGAGTAGAGAAGCAAGGGAATTGTCAACAAGCGTCACAATGCCTCTGCTCGAAATCCCAATCTTGTAGCTAATCTACAATTCATATTCATTGTACGATAATAATTGAAAATTAGATAACCATTTTTATTATTCTCAAAAGAAATCAACTCGAGCAGAAGAAATGGGGTTGGACACAAAATTCGAATGTGTCTGGGGTTTTTTGTGGAAGAAGTGGGGTTCTTATAGAAGGGAGATCTAGGCGTGCATTGGTCGATTAAAGTGACAATTGTGGTTCTTAAAGAGGCTTAAAAGAGGAGAAACAGAAAATAAATCTAAAATTTAGGAATTTACCTCTATTCAGAGAATGGAGGAGCTATTGCAGACGGTGTTGGGGTCGGCGGCAACCGGCGACGGCCGCCGAGCGTAGACGGTGTTGGACGAGTGAAAGCGCGTGATTCTTAGGTTTGGAGAGAACTGGAGCGAAAGTGGAGAGCGAAATTAAAAATATTTGGGCTTTATTAGAGACGAACTCATATTTCAGTCTCCATTAAACCGAAAAATAAATTTGTCTCCGATTAGAGACCAAAATAAAAGCGCGGTCTCCCATTTGAGACCAATATAAAAACGCGGTCTCTCATTATCACACTATCGGAGCAATGATACATGTACAATTAAATTTATACAACAATTTTTACACCACAAATAATTCAATACAAAATTTTAATTTATCAAATCTCACGATATATTGAATGCAAAATCTCACGATATCATATCAAAATCTCACGAGATAATAGCAAAATATCACGACATAATTATTGTAAATATCGTTGTACGATATATTGGTTGTACCTCTAGCATTATTCTAAATTTAAAGACGGATTATTCTCAAGATAGTCTCTAAATTGAGACAACATTATAAAGTCGGTCTCTATTTAGAGACAGAATTTTTTATGGCTGTCGCAAAAAGTAAATAAATAATTATTTAAAAAGAGTGAATGGTTGGAGACCGAAATTCCTAATGTCGGTCGGAAACTAGAGACCGAATTTAATATCGGTCTCTATAGTTCGGTTACAAATCACAGGGATTAAGTTGATTTATTTGACAAAAATTGTTAATAATTAGAATTCTTGCCCAGTAGATAAATAGAATTCTTGCCATTAAAGGGCTATGGTGGGCTCATCAAAGTGAGTTAGGTCATGCAGGGCAATCCGAATTGTTATATGTGTCACCACCTTCTTGACACCTCAAACCCTGCTTGACTTAACTCACTTTTCGAACTGAAGGATCAGACAATCTGAACTTAGGTGGCCAATTTATAGATGGAGTACGGAACGTCCATGATATGTTGAGATGCTTGTGACATGTACGTGCAACCAGAGTTCGGACGTTCCGTACTCCATCTATAAATAGGCGTCGTGGCTCATTTCCAAATTGCCAATTAACACTTTTTTCTCTCTCAAATCTTGTGTTTTTCGAGTGTTTTAGTCTTATACTCGAGGGCCGGACGATAGCGAGACGCTTTCGAGATTGTAGCGAAGCTGTGCCCAAGAGTCAAAGCATTCGACATTAAAGTCTTGACGACGAACACATGTATAGCCCGAGATCTCAAGTAGCTTTTTGGAGTATTCATTAGCATAGTTAAAGTTTTTAGATCAGTGTTAATGATATGGTAATAACTTGACTGTATGTTTGACTGAGATATCCAATGAGTATGCATGCTTCTATGTTGTATTTTATGTGTCATATATAGTACACGCCTTGCTGCTTTATATATACTAGTGCAAAAAGCACATGCTTTGCATGTGTAAAATAAATAATTTTTATGTAATTTTTTTAAACCAAAAAATAGATTGAGAGATAGGTTTATTGAGATAGTGGATAAGAAGGAATAATTATGAAATAAGAATTTTGGTTTCCTCAAAGTTAGTTACTATAATAGGCTTAACTTTTATATAATAGTATAGATAGTATAGATGTTGTATGTGCATATTTCATGTTGAGCATGTATTTCATTCGAGATAACTGTTCTAGTAGGGTCGTTCAGACCTACACCCTTGTTATATTATCTGACACCGGGAGCTACCGTGATGATGGGATCGAGGCTACGATGATCTAGACAACTGTGTGAGATACCCAACGGATTGAACCTCATATGGCACTACTCACTCTTGGCACCTAGTTCTGAGCAAGATTTGATAGTTGATCGACCAGTTATCCAGTCACATAACTTGCATGCATCATATCGGTTGT